>NW_027137056.1:0-241999 GCF_040869045.1 Eurosta solidaginis | reverse complement strand
GGGGTTAACCGACTAAAAGGGATAAGTGTCCATTCTATTGAACCAAGCAAGACAGAATCGATTTTATTTCTGCAGATGGTAGGTTTTTATGTGTGTATTAATCCACAAGCTGATCCAAGGTTCTATCGCTAACGGTTCAATTTCTACGTCATAAAAGGGATAAGTGTCCACATCTATTGAACCAAGCAAAATAGAATCGATTTTATTTTTGCAGATGGTAGGTTTTTATGTGCATATTAATCCACAAGCTGATCCAAGGTTCTATCGCTAACGGTTCAATTTCTACGTCATACTGGGTGGGGTTAACCGACTAAAAGGGATAAGTGTCCATATCTATTGAACCAAGCAAGATAGAATCGATTTTATTTTTGCAGATTATAGGTTTTTAGGTGTGTATTAATCCACAAGCTGATCCAAGGTTTTTTCGCTAACGGTTCAATTTCTACGTCATACTGTGTGGGGTTAACCGACTAAAAGGGATAAGTGTCCATATCTATTGAACCAAGCAAGATAGAATCGATTTTATTTTTGCAGATTATAGGTTTTTATGTGTGTATTAATCCACAAGCTGACCCAAGGTTTTTTCGCTAACGGTTCAATTTCTACATCATACTGTGTGGGGTTAACCGACTAAAAGGGATAAGTGTCCATATCTATTGAACCAAGCAAGATAGAATCGAATTTGTTTTTGCAGATGATAGGTTTTTATATGTATATTAATCCACAAGCTGATCCAAGGTTCTATCGCTAACGTTTCAATTTCTACTTCATACTGTGTGGGGTTAACCGACTAAAAGGGATAAGTGTCCATATCTATTGAACCAAGCAAGATAGAATCGATTTTGTTTTTGCAGATTGTAGGTTTTTATGTGTATATTAATCCACAAGCTGATCCAAGGTTCTATCATTAACGGTTCAATTTCTACGTCATACTGTGTGGGGTTAACCGACTAAAAGGGATAAGTGTCCATATCTATTGAACCAAGCAAGACAGAATCGATTTTATTTCTGCAGATGGTAGGTTTTTATGTGTGTATTAATCCACAAGCTGATCCAAGGTTCTATCGCTAACGGTTCAATTTCTACGTCATAAAAGGGATAAGTGTCCACATCTATTGAACCAAGCAAAATAGAATCGATTTTATTTTTGCAGATTATAGGTTTTTATGTGTATATTAATCCACAAGCTGATCCAAGGTTCTATCGCTAACGGTTCAATTTCTACGTCATACTGTGTGGGGTTAACCGACTAAAAGGGATAAGTGTCCATATCTATTGAACCAAGCAAGACAGAATCGATTTTATTTCTGCAGATGGTAGGTTTTTATGTGTGTATTAATCCACAAGCTGATCCAAGGTTCTATCGCTAACGGTTCAATTTCTACGTCATAAAAGGGATAAGTGTCCACATCTATTGAACCAAGCAAAATAGAATCGATTTTATTTTTGCAGATGATAGGTTTTTATGTGTATATTAATCCGCAAGCCGATCCAAGGTTCTATCGCTAACGGTTCAATTTCTACGTCATACTGGGTGGGGTTAACCGACTAATAGGGATAAGTGTCTATATCTATTGAACCAAGCAAGGTAGAATCGAATTTATTTTTGCAGATGGTAGGTTTTTATGTGCATATTAATCCACAAGCTGATCCAAGGTTCTATCATTAACGGTTCAATTTCTACGTCATACTGTGTGGGGTTAACCGACTAAAAGGGATAAGTGTACATATCTATTGAACCAAGCAAGACAGAATCGATTTTATTTTTGCAGATGGTAGGCTTTTATGTGTATATTAATCCAAAAGCTGATCCAAGGTTCTATCGCTAACGGTTCAATTTCTACGTCATACTGTGTGGGGTTAACCGACTAAAAGGGATAAGTGTCCATATCTATTGAACCAAGCAAGACAGAATCGATTTTATTTCTGCAGATGGTAGGTTTTTATGTGTGTATTAATCCACAAGCTGATCCAAGGTTCTATCGCTAACGGTTCAATTTCTACGTCATAAAAGGGATAAGTGTCCACATCTATTGAACCAAGCAAAATAGAATCGATTTTATTTTTGCAGATTATAGGTTTTTATGTGTATATTAATCCACAAGCTGATCCAAGGTTCTATCGCTAACGGTTCAATTTCTACGTCATACTGTGTGGGGTTAACCGACTAAAAGGGATAAGTGTCCATATCTATTGAACCAAGCAAGATAGAATCGATTTTGTTTTTGCAGATGGTAGGTTTTTATGTGTATATTAATCCACAAGCTGATCCAAGGTTCTATCATTAACGGTTCAATTTCTACGTCATACTGTGTGGGGTTAACCGACTAAAAGGGATAAGTGTCCATATCTATTGAAACAAGCAAGACAGAATCGATTTTATTTCTGCAGATGGTAGGTTTTTATGTGTGTATTAATCCACAAGCTGATCCAAGGTTCTATCGCTAACGGTTCAATTTCTACGTCACAAAAGGGATAAGTGTCCACATCTATTGAACCAAGCAAAATAGAATCGATTTTATTTTTGCAGATGATAGGTTTTTATGTGTATATTAATCCACAAGCCGATCCAAGGTTCTATCGCTAACGGTTCAATTTCTACGTCATACTGGGTGGGGTTAACCGACTAATAGGGATAAGTGTCTATATCTATTGAACCAAGCAAGGTAGAATCGAATTTATTTTTGCAGATGGTAGGTTTTTATGTGCATATTAATCCACAAGCTGATCCAAGGTTCTATCGCTAACGGTTCAATTTCTACGTCAAACTGGGTGAGGTTAACCGACTAAAAGGGATAAGTGTCCATATCTATTGAACCAAGCAAGACAGAATCGATTTTAGTTTTGCAGATGGTAGGCTTTTATGTGTATATTAATCCACAAGCCGATCCAAGGTTCTATCGCTAACGGTTCAATTTCTACGTCATACTGGGTGGGGTTAACCGACTAATAGGGATAAGTGTCCATCTCTATTGAACCAAGCAATATAGAATCGATTTTGTTTTTGCAGATGATAGGTTTTTATGTGTATATAATCCACAAGCCGACCCAAGGTTCTATCGCTAACGGTTCAATTTCTACGTCATACTGGGTGGGGTTAACCGACTAATAGGGATAAGTGTCTATATCTATTGAACCAAGCAAGGTAGAATCGAATTTATTTTTGCAGATGGTAGGTTTTTATGTGCATATTAATCCACAAGCTGATCCAAAGTTCTATCGCTAACGGTTCAATTTCTACGTCAAACTGGGTGAGGTTAACCGACTAAAAGGGATAAGTGTCCATATCTATTGAACCAAGCAAGACAGAATCGATTTTAGTTTTGCAGATGGTAGGCTTTTATGTGTATATTAATCCAAAAGCTGATCCAAGGTTCTATCGCTAACGGTTCAATTTCTACGTCATACTGGGTGGGGTTAACCGACTAAAAGGGATAAGTGTCCATCTCTATTGAACCAAGCAATATAGAATCGATTTTGTTTTTGCAGATGATAGGTTTTTATGTGTATATTAATCCACAAGCCGACCCAAGGTTCTATCGCTAACGGTTCAATTTCTACGTCATACTGGGTGGGGTTAACCGATTAATAGGGATAAGTGTCTATATCTATTGAACCAAGCAAGGTAGAATCGAATTTATTTTTGCAGATGGTAGGTTTTTATGTGTGTATTAATCCACAAGCTGATCCAAGGTTCTATCGCTAACGGTTAAATTTCTACGTCATAAAAGGGATAAGTGTCCACATCTATTGAACCAAGCAAGATAGAATCGATTTTGTTTTTGCAGATGATAGGTTTTTATGTGTATATTAATCCACAAGCTGATCCAAGGTTCTATCGCTAACGGTTCAATTTCTACGTCATACTGTGTGGGGTTAACCGACTAAAAGGGATAAGTGTCCATATCTATTGAACCAAACAAGATAGAATCGATTTTGTTTTTGCAGATGATATGTTTTTATGTGTATATTAATCCACATGCCGATCCAAGGTTCTATCGCTAACGGTTCAATTTCTACGTCATACTGGGTGGGGTTAACCGACTAATAGGGATAAGTGTCTATATCTATTGAACCAAGCAAGGTAGAATCGAATTTATTTTTGCAGATGGTAGGTTTTTATGTGCATATTAATCCACAAGCTGATCCAAGGTTCTATCGCTAACGGTTCAATTTCTACGTCAAACTGGGTGAGGTTAACCGACTAAAAGGGATAAGTGTCCACATCTATTGAACCAAGCAAGATAGAATCGATTTTGTTTTTGCAGATGATAGGTTTTTATGTGTATATTAATCCACAAGCCGACCCAAGGTTCTATCGCTAACGGTTCAATTTCTACGTCATAAAAGGGATAAGTGTCCACATCTATTGAACCAAGCAAAATATAATCGATTTTATTTTTGCAGATTATAGGTTTTTATGTGTATATTAATCCACAAGCTGATCCAAGGTTCTATCGTTTACGGTTCAATTTCTACGTCATACTGTGTGGGGTTAACCGACTAAAAGGGATAAGTGTCCATATCTATTGAACCAAGCAAGATAGAATCGATTTTGTTTTTGCAGATGGTAGGTTTTTATGTGTATATTAATCCACAAGCTGATCCAAGGTTCTATCGTTAACGGTTCAATTTCTACGTCATACTGGGTGGGGTTAAACGACTAAAAGGGATAAGTGTCCATATCTATTGAACCAAGCAAGATAGAATCGATTTTGTTTTTGCAGATTATAGGCTTTTATGTGTATATTAATCCAAAAGCTGACCCAAGGTTCTATCGCTAACGGTTCAATTTCTACGTCATACTGGTTGGGGTTAACCGACTAAAAGGGATAAGTGTCCATATCTATTGAACCAAGCAAGATAGAATCGATTTTGTTTTTGCAGATTATAGGTTTTTATGTGTATATTAATCCACAAGCTGAGCCAAGGTTTTTTCGCTAACGGTTCAATTTCTACGTCATACTGTGTGGGGTTAACCGACTAAAAGGGATAAGTGTCCATATCTATTGAACCAAGCAAGATAGAATCGATTTTGTTTTTGCAGATGGTAGGTTTTTATGTGTATATTAATCCACAGGCTGATCCAAGGTTCTATCATTAACGGTTCAATTTCTACGTCATACTGTGTGGGGTTAACCGACTAAAAGGGATAAGTGTCCATATCTATTGAACCAAGCAAGACAGAATCGATTTTATTTCTGCAGATGGTAGGTTTTTATGTGTGTATTAATCCACAAGCTGATCCAAGGTTCTATCGCTAACGGTTCAATTTCTACATCATAAAAGGGATAAGTGTCCACATCTATTGAACCAGGCAAAATAGAATCGATTTTATTTTTGCAGATTATAGGTTTTTATGTGTATATTAATCCACAAGCTGATCCAAGGTTCTATCGCTAACGGTTCAATTTCTACGTCATACTGTGTGGGGTTAACCGACTAAAAGGGATAAGTGTCCATATATATTGAACCAAGCAAGATAGAATCGATTTTGTTTTTGCAGATGATAGGTTTTTATGTGTATATTAATCCACAAGCCGATCCAAGGTTCTATCGCTAACGGTTCAATTTCTACGTCATACTGGGTGGGGTTAACCGACTAATAGGGATAAGTGTCTATATCTACTGAACAAAGCAAGGTAGAATCGAATTTATTTTTGCAGATGGTAGGTTTTTATGTGCATATTAATCCACAAGCTGATCCAAGGTTCTATCGCTAACGGTTCAATTTCTACGTCAAACTGGGTGAGGTTAACCGACTAAAAGGGATAAGTGTCCATATCTATTGAACCAAGCAAGACAGAATCGATTTTAGTTTTGCAGATGGTAGGCTTTTATGTGTATATTAATCCAAAAGCTGATCCAAGGTTCTATCGCTAACGGTTCAATTTCTACGTCATACTGGGTGGGGTTAACCGACTAAAAGGGATAAGTGTCCATATCTATTGAACCAAGCAATATAGAATCGATTTTGTTTTTGCAGATGATAGGTTTTTATGTGTATATTAATCCACAAGCCGACCCAAGGTTCTATCGCTAACGGTTCAATTTCTACGTCATACTGGGTGTGGGTTAACCGATTAATAGGGATAAGTGTCTATATCTATTGAACCAAGCAAGGTAGAATCGAATTTATTTTTGCAGATGGTAGGTTTTTATGTGTGTATTAATCCACAAGCTGATCCAAGGTTCTATCGCTAACGGTTCAATTTCTACGTCATAAAAGGGATAAGTGTCCACATCTATTGAACCAAGCAAAATAGAATCGATTTTATTTTTGCAGATTATAGGTTTTTATGTGTATATTAATCCACAAGCTGATCCAAGGTTCCATCGCTAACGGTTCAATTTCTACGTCATACTGTTTGGGGTTAACCGACTAAAAGGGATAAGTGTCCATATCTATTGAACCAAGCAAGATAGAATCGATTTTGTTTTTGCAGATGATAGGTTTTTATGTGTATATTAATCCACAAGCCGATCCAAGGTTCTATCGCTAACGGTTCAATTTCTACGTCATACTGGGTAGGGTTAACCGACTAATAGGGATAAGTGTCTATATCTATTGAACCAAGCAAGGTAGAATCGAATTTATTTTTGCAGATGGTAGGTTTTTATGTGCATATTAATCCACAAGCTGATCCAAGGTTCTATCGCTAACGGTTCAATTTCTACGTCAAACTGGGTGAGGTTAACCGACTAAAAGGGATAAGTGTCCATATCTATTGAACCAAGCAAGACAGAATCGATTTTATTTTTGCAGATGGTAGGCTTTTATGTGTATATTAATCCAAAAGCTGATCCAAGGTTCTATCGCTAACGGTTCAATTTCTACGTCATACTGGGTGGGGTTAACCGACTAAAAGGGATAAGTGTCCATATCTATTGAACCAAGCAAGATAGAATCGATTTTGTTTTTGCAGATGATAGGTTTTTATGTGTGTATTAATCCACAAGCCGACCCAAGTTTCTATCGCTAACGGTTCAATTTCTACGTCATACTGGGTGGGGTTAACCGACTAATAGGGATAAGTGTCTATATCTATTGATCCAAGCAAGGTAGAATCGAATTTATTTTTGCAGATGGTAGGTTTTTATGTGCATATTAATACACAAGCTGATCCAAGGTTCTATCACTAACGGTTCAATTTCTACGTCAAACTGGGTGAGGTTAACCAACTAAAAGGGATAAGTGTCCATATCTATTGAACCAAGCAAGACAGAATCGATTTTATTTTTGCAGATTATAGGTTTTTATGTGTATATTAATCCACAAGCTGATCCAAGGTTCTATCGCTAACGATTCAATTTCTACGTCATACTGTGTGGGGTTAACCGACTAAAACGGATAAGTGTCCATATCTATTGAACCAAGCAAGACAGAATCGATTTTATTTCTGCAGATGGTAGGTTTTTATGTGTGTATTAATCCACAAGCTGATCCAAGGTTCTATCGCTAACGGTTCAATTTCTACGTCATAAAAGGGATAAGTGTCCACATCTATTGAACCAAGCAAAATAGAATCGATTTTATTTTTGCAGATTATAGGTTTTTATGTGTATATTAATCCACAAGCTGATCCAAGGTTCTATCGTTTACGGTTCAATTTCTACGTCATACTGTGTGGGGTTAACCGACTAAAAGGGATAAGTGTCCATATCTATTGAACCAAGCAAGATAGAATCGATTTTGTTTTTGCAGATGGTAGGTTTTTATGTGTATATTAATCCACAAGCTGATCCAAGGTTCTATCGTTAACGGTTCAATTTCTACGTCATACTGGGTAGGGTTAAACGACTAAAAGGGATAAGTGTCCATATCTATTGAACCAAGCAAGATAGAATCGATTTTGTTTTTGCAGATTATAGGCTTTTATGTGTATATTAATCCAAAAGCTGACCCAAGGTTCTATCGCTAACGGTTCAATTTCTACGTCATACTGGTTGGGGTTAACCGACTAAAAGGGATAAGTGTCCATATCTATTGAACCAAGCAAGATAGAATCGATTTTGTTTTTGCAGATTATAGGTTTTTATGTGTATATTAATCCACAAGCTGATCCAAGGTTTTTTCGCTAACGGTTCAATTTCTACGTCATACTGTGTGGGGTTAACCGACTAAAAGGGATAAGTGTCCATATCTATTGAACCAAGCAAGATAGAATCGATTTTGTTTTTGCAGATGGTAGGTTTTTATGTGTATATTAATCCACAGGCTGATCCAAGGTTCTATCATTAACGGTTCAATTTCTACGTCATACTGTGTGGGGTTAACCGACTAAAAGGGATAAGTGTCCATATCTATTGAACCAAGCAAGACAGAATCGATTTTATTTCTGCAGATGGTAGGTTTTTATGTGTGTATTAATCCACAAGCTGATCCAAGGTTCTATCGCTAACGGTTCAATTTCTACATCATAAAAGGGATAAGTGTCCACATCTATTGAACCAAGCAAAATAGAATCGATTTTATTTTTGCAGATTATAGGTTTTTATGTGTATATTAATCCACAAGCTGATCCAAGGTTCTATCGCTAACGATTCAATTTCTACGTCATACTGTGTGGGGTTAACCGACTAAAAGGGATAAGTGTCCATATCTATTGAACCAAGCAAGACAGAATCGATTTTATTTCTGCAGATGGTAGGTTTTTATGTGTGTATTAATCCACAAGCTGATCCAAGGTTCTATCGCTAACGGTTCAATTTCTACATCATAAAAGGGATAAGTGTCCACATCTATTGAACCAAGCAAAATAGAATCGATTTTATTTTTGCAGATTATAGGTTTTTATGTGTATATTAATCCACAAGCTGATCCAAGGTTCTATCGCTAACGGTTCAATTTCTACGTCAAACTGGGTGAGGTTAACCGACTAAAAGGGATAAGTGTCCATATCTATTGAACCAAGCAAGACAGAATCGATCTTAGTTTTGCAGATGGTAGGCTTTTATGTGTATATTAATCCAAAAGCTGATCCAAGGTTCTATCGCTAACGGTTCAATTTCTACGTCATACTGGGTGGGGTTAACCGACTAAAAGGGATAAGTGTCCATATCTATTGAACCAAGCAATATAGAATCGATTTTGTTTTTGCAGATGATAGGTTTTTATGTGTATATTAATCCACAAGCCGACCCAAGGTTCTATCGCTAACGGTTCAATTTCTACGTCATACTGGGTGTGGGTTAACCGATTAATAGGGATAAGTGTCTATATCTATTGAACCAAGCAAGGTAGAATCGAATTTATTTTTGCAGATGGTAGGTTTTTATGGGTGTATTAATCCACAAGCTGATCCAAGGTTCTATCGCTAACGGTTCAATTTCTACGTCATAAAAGGGATAAGTGTCCACATCTATTGAACCAAGCAAAATAGAATCGATTTTATTTTTGCAGATTATAGGTTTTTATGTGTATATTAATCCACAAGCTGATCCAAGGTTCTATCGCTAACGGTTCAATTTCTACGTCATACTGTGTGGGGTTAACCGACTAAAAGGGATAAGTGTCCATATCTATTGAACCAAGCAAGATAGAATCGATTTTGTTTTTGCAGATGATAGGTTTTTATGTGTATATTAATCCACAAGCCGATCCAAGGTTCTATCGCTAACGGTTCAATTTCTACGTCATACTGGGTAGGGTTAACCGACTAATAGGGATAAGTGTCTATATCTATTGAACCAAGCAAGGTAGAATCGAATTTATTTTTGCAGATGGTAGGTTTTTATGTGCATATTAATCCACAAGCTGATCCAAGGTTCTATCGCTAACGGTTCAATTTCTACGTCAAACTGGGTGAGGTTAACCGACTAAAAGGGATAAGTGTCCATATCTATTGAACCAAGCAAGACAGAATCGATTTTATTTTTGCAGATGGTAGGTTTTTATGTGTATATTAATCCACAAGCTGATCCAAGGTTCTATCGCTAACGGTTCAATTTCTACGTCAAACTGGGTGAGGTTAACCGACTAAAAGGGATAAGTGTCCATATCTATTGAACCAAGCAAGATAGAATCGATTTTGTTTTTGCAGATGGTAGGTTTTTATGTGTATATTAATCCACAAGCTGATCCAAGGTTCTATCGTTAAGGGTTCAATTTCTACGTCATACTGGGTGGGGTTAAACGACTAAAAGGGATAAGTGTCCATATCTATTGAACCAAGCAAGATAGAATCGATTTTGTTTTTGCAGATTATAGGCTTTTATGTTTATATTAATCCAAAAGCTGACCCAAGGTTCTATCGCTAACGGTTCAATTTCTACGTCATACTGGTTGGGGTTAACCGACTAAAAGGGATAAGTGTCCATATCTATTGAACAAAGCAAGATAGAATCGATTTTGTTTTTGCAGATTATAGGTTTTTATGTGTATATTAATCCACAAGCTGATCCAAGGTTTTTTCGCTAACGGTTCAATTTCTACGTCATACTGTGTGGGGTTAACCGACTAAAAGGGATAAGTGTCCATATCTATTGAACCAAGCAAGACAGAATCGATTTTATTTCTGCAGATGGTAGGTTTTTATGTGTGTATTAATCCACAAGCTGATCCAAGGTTCTATCGCTAACGGTTCAATTTCTACGTCATAAAAGGGATAAGTGTCCACATCTATTGAACCAAGCAAAATAGAATCGATTTTATTTTTGCAGATTATAGGTTTTTATGTGTATATTAATCCACAAGCTGATCCAAGGTTCTATCGCTAACGGTTCAATTTCTACGTCATACTGTGTGGGGTTAACCGACTAAAAGGGATAAGTGTCCATATCTATTGAACCAAGCAAGATAGAATCGATTTTGTTTTTGCAGATGGTAGGTTTTTATGTGTATATTAATCCACAAGCTGATCCAAGGTTCTATCGTTAAGGGTTCAATTTCTACGTCATACTGGGTGGGGTTAAACGACTAAAAGGGATAAGTGTCCATATCTTTTGAACCAAGCAAGATACAATCGATTTTGTTTTTGCAGATTATAGGCTTTTATGTGTATATTAATCCACAAGCTGATCCAAGGTTCTATCGCTAACGGTTCAATTTCTACGTCATACTGTGTTGGGTTAACCGACTAAAAGGGATAAGTGTCCATATCTATTGAACCAAGCAAGATAGAATCGATTTTGTTTTTGCAGATGGTAGGTTTTTATGTGTATATTAATCCACAAGCTGATCCAAGGTTTTTTCGCTAACGGTTCAATTTCTACGTCATACTGTGTGGGGTTAACCGACTAAAAGGGATAAGTGTCCATATCTATTGAACCAAGCAAGATAGAATCGATTTTGTTTTTGCAGATGGTAGGTTTTTAAGTGTATATTAATCCACAGGCTGATCCAAGGTTCTATCGTTAACGGTTCAATTTCTACGTCATACTGTGTGGGGTTAACCGACTAAAAGGGATAAGTGTCCATATCTATTGAACCAAGCAAGACAGAATCGATTTTATTTCTGCAGATGGTAGGTTTTTATGTGTGTATTAATCCACAAGCTGATCCAAGGTTCTATCGCTAACGGTTCAATTTCTACGTCATAAAAGGGATAAGTGTCCACATCTATTGAACCAAGCAAAATAGAATCGATTTTATTTTTGCAGATTATAGGTTTTTATGTGTATATTAATCCACAAGCTGATCCAAGGTTCTATCGCTAACGGTTCAATTTCTACGTCATACTGTGTGGGGTTAACCGACTAAAAGGGATAAGTGTCCATATCTATTGAACCAAGCAAGATAGAATCGATTTTGTTTTTGCAGATGATAGGTTTTTATGTGTATATTAATCCACAAGCCGATCCAAGGTTCTATCGCTAACGGTTCAATTTCTACGTCATACTGGGTGGGGTTAACCGACTAATAGGGATAAGTGTCTATATCTATTGAACCAAGCAAGGTAGAATCGAATTTATTTTTGCAGATGGTAGGTTTTTATGTGCATATTAATCCACAAGCTGATCCAAGGTTCTATCGCTAACGGTTCAATTTCTACGTCATAAAAGAGATAAGTGTCCACATCTATTGAACCAAGCAAAATAGAATCGATTTTATTTTTGCAGATTATAGGTTTTTATGTGTATATTAATCCACAAGCTGATCCAAGGTTCTATCGCTAACGATTCAATTTCTACGTCATACTGTGTGGGGTTAACCGACTAAAAGGGATAAGTGTCCATATCTATTGAACCAAGCAAGACAGAATCGATTTTATTTCTGCAGATGGTAGGTTTTTATGTGTGTATTAATCCACAAGCTGATCCAAGGTTCTATCGCTAACGGTTCAATTTCTACGTCATACTGTGTGGGGTTAACCGACTAAAAGGGATAAGTGTCCATATCTATTGAACCAAGCAAGATAGAATCGATTTTGTTTTTGCAGATGGTAGGTTTTTATGTGTATATTAATCCACAAGCTGATCCAAGGTTCTATCGTTAAGGGTTCAATTTCTACGTCATACTGGGTGGGGTTAAACGACTAAAAGGGATAAGTGTCCATATCTATTGAACCAAGCAAGATAGAATCGATTTTGTTTTTGCAGATTATAGGCTTTTATGTGTATATTAATCCAAAAGCTGACCCAAGGTTCTATCGCTAACGGTTCAATTTCTACGTCATACCTGTTGGGGTTAACCGACTAAAAGGGATAAGTGTCCATATCTATTGAACAAAGCAAGATAGAATCGATTTTGTTTTTGCAGATTATAGGTTTTTATGTGTATATTAATCCACAAGCTGATCCAAGGTTTTTTCGCTAACAGTTCAATTTCTACGTCATACTGTGTGGGGTTAACCGACTAAAAGGGATAAGTGTCCATATCTATTGAACCAAGCAAGACAGAATCGATTTTATTTCTGCAGATGGTAGGTTTTTATGTGTGTATTAATCCACAAGCTGATCCAAGGTTCTATCGCTAACGGTTCAATTTCTACGTCATAAAAGGGATAAGTGTCCACATCTATTGAACCAAGCAAAATAGAATCGATTTTATTTTTGCAGATTATAGGTTTTTATGTGTATATTAATCCACAAGCTGATCCAAGGTTCTATCGCTAACGGTTCAATTTCTACGTCATACTGTGTGGGGTTAACCGACTAAAAGGGATAAGTGTCCATATCTATTGAACCAAGCAAGATAGAATCGATTTTGTTTTTGCAGATGGTAGGTTTTTAAGTGTATATTAATCCACAGGCTGATCCAAGGTTCTATCATTAACGGTTCAATTTCTACGTCATACTGTGTGGGGTTAACCGACTAAAAGGGATAAGTGTCCATATCTATTGAACAAAGCAAGATAGAATCGATTTTGTTTTTGCAGATTATAGGTTTTTATGTGTATATTAATCCACAAGCTGATCCAAGGTTTTTTCGCTAACGGTTCAATTTCTACGTCATACTGTGTGGGGTTAACCGACTAAAAGGGATAAGTGTCCATATCTATTGAACCAAGCAAGATAGAATCGATTTTGTTTTTGCAGATGGTAGGTTTTTAAGTGTATATTAATCCACAGGCTGATCCAAGGTTCTATCATTAACGGTTCAATTTCTACGTCATACTGTGTGGGGTTAACCGACTAAAAGGGATAAGTGTCCATATCTATTGAACCAAGCAAGACAGAATCGATTTTATTTCTGCAGATGGTAGGTTTTTATGTGTGTATTAATCCACAAGCTTATCCAAGGTTCTATCGCTAACGGTTCAATTTCTACGTCATAAAAGGGATAAGTGTCCACATCTATTGAACCAAGCAAAATAGAATCGATTTTATTTTTGCAGATTATAGGTTTTTATGTGTATATTAATCCACAAGCTGATCCAAGGTTCTATCGCTAACGGTTCAATTTCTACGTCATACTGTGTGGGGTTAACCGACTAAAAGGGATAAGTGTCCACATCTATTGAACCAAGCAAAATAGAATCGATTTTATTTTTGCAGATTATAGGTTTTTATGTGTATATTAATCCACAAGCTGATCCAAGGTTCTATCGCTAACGGTTCAATTTCTACGTCATACTGGGTGGGGTTAACCGACTAATAGGGATAAGTGTCTATATCTATTGAACCAAGCAAGGTAGAATCGAATTTATTTTTGCAGATGGTAGGTTTTTATGTGCATATTAATCCACAAGCTGATCCAAGGTTCTATCGCTAACGGTTCAATTTCTACGTCAAACTGGGTGAGGTTAACCGACTAAAAGGGATAAGTGTCCATATCTATTGAACCAAGCAAGACAGAATCGATTTTAGTTTTGCAGATGGTAGGCTTTTATGTGTATATTAATCCAAAAGCTGATCCAAGGTTCTATCGCTAACGGTTCAATTTCTACGTCATACTGGGTGGGGTTAACCGACTAAAAGGGATAAGTGTCCATATCTATTGAACCAAGCAATATAGAATCGATTTTGTTTTTGCAGATGATAGGTTTTTATGTGTATATTAATCCACAAGCCGACCCAAGGTTCTATCGCTAACGGTTCAATTTCTACGCCATACTGGGTGGGGTTAACCGATTAATAGGGATAAGTGTCTATATCTATTGAACCAAGCAAGGTAGAATCGAATTTATTTTTGCAGATGGTAGGTTTTTATGTGCATATTAATACACAAGCGGATCCAAGGTTCTATCACTAACGGTTCAATTTCTACGTCAAACTGGGTGAGGTTAACCAACTAAAAGGGATAAGTGTCCATATCTATTGAACCAAGCAAGACAGAATCGATTTTATTTTTGCTGATTATAGGCTTTTATTTGTGTATTAATCCACAAGCCGACCCAAGGTTCTATCGCTAACGGTTCAATTTCTACGCCATACTGGGTGGGGTTAACCGATTAATAGGGATAAGTGTCTATATCTATTGAACCAAGCAAGGTAGAATCGAATTTATTTTTGCAGATGGTAGGTTTTTATGTGCATATTAATACACAAGCTGATCCAAGGTTCTATCATTAACGGTTCAATTTCTACGTCATACTGTGTGGGGTTAACCGACTAAAAGGGATAAGTGTCCATATCTATTGAACCAAGCAAGACAGAATCGATTTTATTTCTGCAGATGGTAGGTTTTTATGTGTGTATTAATCCACAAGCTGATCCAAGGTTCTATCGCTAACGGTTCAATTTCTACATCATAAAAGGGATAAGTGTCCACATCTATTGAACCAGGCAAAATAGAATCGATTTTATTTTTGCAGATTATAGGTTTTTATGTGTATATTAATCCACAAGCTGATCCAAGGTTCTATCGCTAACGGTTCAATTTCTACGTCATACTGTGTGGGGTTAACCGACTAAAAGGGATAAGTGTCCATATCTATTGAACCAAACAAGACAGAATTGATTTTGTTTTTGCAGATGATAGGTTTTTATGTGTATATTAATCCACAAGCCGATCCAAGGTTCTATCGCTAACGGTTCAATTTCTACGTCATACTGGGTGGGGTTAACCGACTAATAGGGATAAGTGTCTATATCTATTGAACAAAGCAAGGTAGAATCGAATTTATTTTTGCAGATGGTAGGTTTTTATGTGCATATTTATCCACAAGCTGATCCAAGGTTCTATCGCTAACGGTTCAATTTCTACGTCAAACTGGGTGAGGTTAACCGACTAAAAGGGATAAGTGTCCATATCTATTGAACCAAGCAAGACAGAATCGATTTTAGTTTTGCAGATGGTAGGCTTTTATGTGTATATTAATCCAAAAGCTGATCCAAGGTTCTATCGCTAACGGTTCAATTTCTACGTCATACTGGGTGGGGTTAACCGACTAAAAGGGATAAGTGTCCATATCTATTGAACCAAGCAAGATAGAATCGATTTTGTTTTTGCAGATGATAGGTTTTTATGTGTATATTAATCCACAAGCCGATCCAAGGTTCTATCGCTAACGGTTCAATTTCTACGTCAAACTGGGTGAGGTTAACCGACTAAAAGGGATAAGTGTCCATATCTATTGAACCAAGCAAGACAGAATCGATTTTATTTCTGCAGATGGTAGGTTTTTATGTGTGTATTAATCCACAAGCTGATCCAAGGTTCTATCGCTAACGGTTCAATTTCTACGTCATACTGTGTGGGGTTAACCGACTAAAAGGGATAAGTGTCCATATCTATTGAACCAAGCAAGATAGAATCGATTTTGTTTTTGCAGATGATAGGTTTTTATGTGTATATTAATCCACAAGCCGATCCAAGGTTCTATCGCTAACGTTTCAATTTCTACGTCATACTGGGTGGGGTTAACCGACTAATAGGGATAAGTGTCTATATCTATTGAACAAAGCAAGGTAGAATCGAATTTATTTTTGCAGATGGTAGGTTTTTATGTGCATATTTATCCACAAGCTGATCCAAGGTTCTGTCGCTAACGGTTCAATTTCTACGTCAAACTGGGTGAGGTTAACCGACTAAAAGGGATAAGTGTCCATATCTATTGAACCAAGCAAGACAGAATCGATTTTAGTTTTGCAGATGGTAGGCTTTTATGTGTATATTAATCCAAAAGCTGATCCAAGGTTCTATCGCTAACGGTTCAATTTCTACGTCATACTGGGTGGGGTTAACCGACTAAAAGGGATAAGTGTCCATATCTATTGAACCAAGCAATATAAAATCGATTTTGTTTTTGCAGATGATAGGTTTTTATGTGTATATTAATCCACAAGCCGACCCAAGGTTCTATCGCTAACGGTTCAATTTCTACGTCATACTGGGTGTGGGTTAACCGATTAATAGGGATAAGTGTCTATATCTATTGAACCAAGCAAGGTAGAATCGAATTTATTTTTGCAGATGGTAGGTTTTTATGTGTGTATTAATCCACAAGCTGATCCAAGGTTCTATCGCTAACGGTTCAATTTCTACGTCATAAAAGGGATAAGTGTCCACATCTATTGAACCAAGCAAAATAGAATCGATTTTATTTTTGCAGATTATAGGTTTTTATGTGTATATTAATCCACAAGCTGATCCAAGGTTCTATCGCTAACGGTTCAATTTCTACGTCATACTGTGTGGGGTTAACCGACTAAAAGGGATAAGTGTCCATATCTATTGAACCAAGCAAGATAGAATCGATTTTGTTTTTGCAGATGATAGGTTTTTATGTGTATATTAATCCACAAGCCGATCCAAGGTTCTATCGCTAACGGTTCAATTTCTACGTCATACTGGGTGGGGTTAACCGACTAATAGGGATAAGTGTCTATATCTATTGAACCAAGCAAGGTAGAATCGAATTTATTTTTGCAGATGGTAGGTTTTTATGTGCATATTAATCCACAAGCTGATCCAAGGTTCTATCGCTAACGGTTCAATTTCTACGTCAAACTGGGTGAGGTTAACCGACTAAAAGGGATAAGTGTCCATATCTATTGAACCAAGCAAGACAGAATCGATTTTATTTTTGCAGATGGTAGGCTTTTATGTGTATATTAATCCAAAAGCTGATCCAAGGTTCTATCGCTAACGGTTCAATTTCTACGTCATACTGGGTGGGGTTAACCGACTAATAGGGATAAGTGTCTATATCTATTGATCCAAGCAAGGTAGAATCGAATTTATTTTTGCAGATGGTAGGTTTTTATGTGCATATTAATACACAAGCTGATCCAAGGTTCTATCACTAACGGTTCAATTTCTACGTCAAACTGGGTGAGGTTAACCAACTAAAAGGGATAAGTGTCCATATCTATTGAACCAAGCAAGACAGAATCGATTTTATTTTTGCAGATTATAGGTTTTTATGTGTATATTAATCCGCAAGCTGATCCAAGGTTCTATCGCTAACGATTCAATTTCTACGTCATACTGTGTGGGGTTAACCGACTAAAAGGGATAAGTGTCCATATCTATTGAACCAAGCAAGACAGAATCGATTTTATTTCTGCAGATGGTAGGTTTTTATGTGTGTATTAATCCACAAGCTGATCCAAGGTTCTATCGCTAACGGTTCAATTTCTACGTCATAAAAGGGATAAGTGTCCACATCTATTGAACCAAGCAAAATAGAATCGATTTTATTTTTGCAGATTATAGGTTTTTATGTGTATATTAATCCACAAGCTGATCCAAGGTTCTATCGCTAACGGTTCAATTTCTACGTCATACTGTGTGGGGTTAACCGACTAAAAGGGATAAGTGTCCATATCTATTGAACCAAGCAAGATAGAATCGATTTTGTTTTTGCAGATGGTAGGTTTTTATGTGTATATTAATCCGCAAGCTGATCCAAGGTTCTATCGTTAAGGGTTCAATTTCTACGTCATACTGGGTGGGGTTAAACGACTAAAAGGGATAAGTGTCCATATCTATTGAACCAAGCAAGATAGAATCGATTTTGTTTTTGCAGATTATAGGCTTTTATGTGTATATTAATCCAAAAGCTGACCCAAGGTTCTATCGCTAACGGTTCAATTTCTACGTCATACTGGTTGGGGTTAACCGACTAAAAGGGATAAGTGTCCATATCTATTGAACAAAGCAAGATAGAATCGATTTTGTTTTTGCAGATTATAGGTTTTTATGTGTATATTAATCCACAAGCTGATCCAAGGTTTTTTCGCTAACGGTTCAATTTCTACGTCATACTGTGTGGGGTTAACCGACTAAAAGGGATAAGTGTCCATATCTATTGAACCAAGCAAGATAGAATCGATTTTGTTTTTGCAGATGGTAAGTTTTTAAGTGTATATTAATCCACAGGCTGATCCAAGGTTCTATCATTAACGGTTCAATTTCTACGTCATACTGTGTGGGGTTAACCGACTAAAAGGGATAAGTGTCCATATCTATTGAACCAAGCAAGACAGAATCGATTTTATTTCTGCAGATGGTAGGTTTTTATGTGTGTATTAATCCACAAGCTGATCCAAGGTTCTATCGCTAACGGTTCAATTTCTACGTCATAAAAGGGATAAGTGTCCACATCTATTGAACCAAGCAAAATAGAATCGATTTTATTTTTGCAGATTATAGGTTTTTATGTGTATATTAATCCACAAGCTGATCCAAGGTTCTATCGCTAACGGTTCAATTTCTACGTCATACTGTGTGGGGTTAACCGACTAAAAGGGATAAGTGTCCATATCTATTGAACCAAGCAAGATAGAATCGATTTTGTTTTTGCAGATGATAGGTTTTTATGTGTATATTAATCCACAAGCCGATCCAAGGTTCTATCGCTAACGGTTCAATTTCTACGTCATACTGGGTGGGGTTAACCGACTAATAGGGATAAGTGTCTATATCTATTGAACCAAGCAAGGTAGAATCGAATTTATTTTTGCAGATGGTAGGTTTTTATGTGCATATTAATCCACAAGCTGATCCAAGGTTCTATCGCTAACGGTTCAATTTCTACGTCATAAAAGGGATAAGTGTCCACATCTATTGAACCAAGCAAAATAGAATCGATTTTATTTTTGCAGATTATAGGTTTTTATGTGTATATTAATCCACAAGCTGATCCAAGGTTCTATCGCTAACGATTCAATTTCTACGTCATACTGTGTGGGGTTAACCGACTAAAAGGGATAAGTGTCCATATCTATTGAACCAAGCAAGATAGAATCGATTTTATTTCTGCAGATGGTAGGTTTTTATGTGTGTATTAATCCACAAGCTGATCCAAGGTTCTATCGCTAACGGTTCAATTTCTACGTCATAAAAGGGATAAGTGTCCACATCTATTGAACCAAGCAAAATAGAATCGATTTTATTTTTGCAGATTATAGGTTTTTATGTGTATATTAATCCACAAGCTGATCCAAGGTTCTATCGCTAACGGTTCAATTTCTACGTCATACTGTGTGGGGTTAACCGACTAAAAGGGATAAGTGTCCATATCTATTGAACCAAGCAAGATAGAATCGATTTTGTTTTTGCAGATGGTAGGTTTTTATGTGTATATCAATCCACAAGCTGATCCAAGGTTCTATCGTTAAGGGTTCAATTTCTACGTCATACTGGGTGGGGTTAAACGACTAAAAGGGATAAGTGTCCATATCTATTGAACCAAGCAAGATAGAATCGATTTTGTTTTTGCAGATTATAGGCTTTTATGTGTATATTAATCCAAAAGCTGACCCAAGGTTCTATCGCTAACGGTTCAATTTCTACGTCATACTGGTTTGGGTTAACCGACTAAAAGGGATAAGTGTCCATATCTATTGAACAAAGCAAGATAGAATCGATTTTGTTCTTGCAGATTATAGGTTTTTATGCGTATATTAATCCACAAGCTGATCCAAGGTTTTTTCGCTAACGGTTCAATTTCTACGTCATACTGTGTGGGGTTAACCGACTAAAAGGGATAAGTGTCCATATCTATTGAACCAAGCAAGATAGAATCGATTTTGTTTTTGCAGATGGTAGGTTTTTAAGTGTATATTAATCCACAGGCTGATCCAAGGTTCTATCATTAACGGTTCAATTTCTACGTCATACTGTGTGGGGTTAACCGACTAAAAGGGATAAGTGTCCATATCTATTGAACCAAGCAAGACAGAATCGATTTTATTTCTGCAGATGGTAGGTTTTTATGTGTGTATTAATCCACAAGCTGATCCAAGGTTCTATCGCTAACGGTTCAATTTCTACGTCATAAAAGGGATAAGTGTCCACATCTATTGAACCAAGCAAAATAGAATCGATTTTATTTTTGCAGATTATAGGTTTTTATGTGTATATTAATCCACAAGCTGATCCAAGGTTCTATCGCTAACGGTTCAATTTCTACGTCATACTGTGTGGGGTTAACCGACTAAAAGGGATAAGTGTCCATATCTATTGAACCAAGCAAGATAGAATCGATTTTGTTTTTGCAGATGGTAGGTTTTTAAGTGTATATTAATCCACAGGCTGATCCAAGGTTCTATCATTAACGGTTCAATTTCTACGTCATACTGTGTGGGGTTAACCGACTAAAAGGGATAAGTGTCCATATCTATTGAACAAAGCAAGATAGAATCGATTTTGTTTTTGCAGATTATAGGTTTTTATGTGTATATTAATCCACAAGCTGATCCAAGGTTTTTTCGCTAACGGTTCAATTTCTACGTCATACTGTGTGGGGTTAACCGACTAAAAGGGATAAGTGTCCATATCTATTGAACCAAGCAAGATAGAATCGATTTTGTTTTTGCAGATGGTAGGTTTTTAAGTTTATATTAATCCACAGGCTGATCCAAGGTTCTATCATTAACGGTTCAATTTCTACGTCATACTGTGTGGGGTTAACCGACTAAAAGGGATAAGTGTCCATATCTATTGAACCAAGCAAGACAGAATCGATTTTATTTCTGCAGATGGTAGGTTTTTATGTGTGTATTAATCCACAAGCTGATCCAAGGTTCTATCGCTAACGGTTCAATTTCTACGTCATAAAAGGGATAAGTGTCCACATCTATTGAACCAAGCAAAATAGAATCGATTTTATTTTTGCAGATTATAGGTTTTTATGTGTATATTAATCCACAAGCTGATCCAAGGTTCTATCGCTAACGGTTCAATTTCTACGTCATACTGTGTGGGGTTAACCGACTAAAAGGGATAAGTGTCCACATCTATTGAACCAAGCAAAATAGAATCGATTTTATTTTTGCAGATTATAGGTTTTTATGTGTATATTAATCCACAAGCTGATCCAAGGTTCTATCGCTAACGGTTCAATTTCTACGTCATAAAAGGGATAAGTGTCCACATCTATTGAACCAAGCAAAATAGAATCGATTTTATTTTTGCAGATTATAGGTTTTTATGTGTATATTAATCCACAAGCTGATCCAAGGTTCTATCGCTAACGGTTCAATTTCTACGTCATACTGTGTGGGGTTAACCGACTAAAAGGGATAAGTGTCCATATCTATTGAACCAAGCAAGATAGAATCGATTTTGTTTTTGCAGATGGTAGGTTTTTATGTGTATATTAATCCACAAGCTGATCCAAGGTTCTATCGTTAAGGGTTCAATTTCTACGTCATACTGGGTGGGGTTAAACGACTAAAAGGGATAAGTGTCCATATCTATTGAACCAAGCAAGATAGAATCGATTTTGTTTTTGCAGATGGTAAGTTTTTAAGTGTATATTAATCCACAGGCTGATCCAAGGTTCTATCATTAACGGTTCAATTTCTACGTCATACTGTGTGGGGTTAACCGACTAAAAGGGATAAGTGTCCATATCTATTGAACCAAGCAAGACAGAATCGATTTTATTTCTGCAGATGGTAGGTTTTTATGTGTGTATTAATCCACAAGCTGATCCAAGGTTCTATCGCTAACGGTTCAATTTCTACGTCATAAAAGGTATAAGTGTCCACATCTATTGAACCAAGCAAAATAGAATCGATTTTATTTTTGCATATTATAGGTTTTTATGTGTATATTAATCCACAAGCTGATCCAAGGTTCTATCGCTAACGGTTCAATTTCTACGTCATACTGTGTGGGGTTAACCGACTAAAAGGGATAAGTGTCCATATCTATTGAACCAAGCAAGATAGAATCGATTTTGTTTTTGCAGATGATAGGTTTTTATGTGTATATTAATCCACAAGCCGATCCAAGGTTCTATCGCTAACGGTTCAATTTCTACGTCATACTGGGTGGGGTTAACCGACTAATAGGGATAAGTGTCTATATCTATTGAACCAAGCAAGGTAGAATCGAATTTATTTTTGCAGATGGTAGGTTTTTATGTGCATATGAATCCACAAGCTGATCCAAGGTTCTGTCGCTAATGGTTCAATTTCTACGTCATAAAAGGGATAAGTGTCCACATCTATTGAACCAAGCAAAATAGAATCGATTTTATTTTTGCAGATTATAGGTTTTTATGTGTATATTAATCCACAAGCTGATCCAAGGTTCTATCGCTAACGATTCAATTTCTACGTCATACTGTGTGGGGTTAACCGACTAAAAGGGATAAGTGTCCATATCTATTGAACCAAGCAAGACAGAATCGATTTTATTTCTGCAGATGGTAGGTTTTTATGTGTGTATTAATCCACAAGCTTATCCAAGGTTCTATCGCTAACGGTTCAATTTCTACGTCATAAAAGGGATAAGTGTCCACATCTATTGAACCAAGCAAAATAGAATCGATTTTATTTTTGCAGATTATAGGTTTTTATGTGTATATTAATCCACAAGCTGATCCAAGGTTCTATCGCTAACGGTTCAATTTCTACGTCATACTGTGTGGGGTTAACCGACTAAAAGGGATAAGTGTCCATATCTATTGAACCAAGCAAGATAGAATCGATTTTGTTTTTGCAGATGGTAGGTTTTTATGTGTATATTAATCCACAAGCTGATCCAAGGTTCTATCGTTAAGGGTTCAATTTCTACGTCATACTGGGTGGGGTTAAACGACTAAAAGGGATAAGTGTCCATATCTATTGAACCAAGCAAGATAGAATCGATTCTGTTTTCGCAGATTATAGGCTTTTATGTGTATATTAATCCAAAAGCTGACCCAAGGTTCTATCGCTAACGGTTCAATTTCTACGTCATACTGGTTGGGGTTAACCGACTAAAAGGGATAAGTGTCCATATCTATTGAACAAAGCAAGATAGAATCGATTTTGTTTTTGCAGATTATAGGTTTTTAAGTGTATATTAATCCACAAGCTGATCCAAGGTTTTTTCGCTAACGGTTCAATTTCTACGTCATACTGTGTGGGGTTAACCGACTAAAAGGGATAAGTGTCCATATCTATTGAACCAAGCAAGATAGAATCGATTTTGTTTTTGCAGATGGTAGGTTTTTAAGTGTATATTAATCCACAGGCTGATCCAAGGTTCTATCATTAACGGTTCAATTTCTACGTCATACTGTGTGGGGTTAACCGACTAAAAGGGATAAGTGTCCATATCTATTGAACCAAGCAAGACAGAATCGATTTTATTTCTGCAGATGGTAGGTTTTTATGTGTGTATTAATCCACAAGCTGATCCAAGGTTCTATCGCTAACGGTTCAATTTCTACGTCATAAAAGGGATAAGTGTCCACATCTATTGAACCAAGCAAAATAGAATCGATTTTATTTTTGCAGATTATAGGTTTTTATGTGTATATTAATCCACAAGCTGATCCAAGGTTCTATCGCTAACGGTTCAATTTCTACGTCATACTGTGTGGGGTTAACCGACTAAAAGGGATAAGTGTCCATATCTATTGAACCAAGCAAGATAGAATCGATTTTGTTTTTGCAGATGGTAGGTTTTTAAGTGTATATTAATCCACAGGCTGATCCAAGGTTCTATCATTAACGGTTCAATTTCTACGTCATACTGTGTGGGGTTAACCGACTAAAAGGGATAAGTGTCCATATCTATTGAACAAAGCAAGATAGAATCGATTTTGTTTTTGCAGATTATAGGTTTTTATGTGTATATTAATCCACAAGCTGATCCAAGGTTTTTTCGCTAACGGTTCAATTTCTACGTCATACTGTGTGGGGTTAACCGACTAAAAGGGATAAGTGTCCATATCTATTGAACCAAGCAAGATAGAATCGATTTTGTTTTTGCAGATGGTAGGTTTTTAAGTTTATATTAATCCACAGGCTGATCCAAGGTTCTATCATTAACGGTTCAATTTCTACGTCATACTGTGTGGGGTTAACCGACTAAAAGGGATAAGTGTCCATATCTATTGAACCAAGCAAGACAGAATCGATTTTATTTCTGCAGATGGTAGGTTTTTATGTGTGTATTAATCCACAAGCTGATCCAAGGTTCTATCGCTAACGGTTCAATTTCTACGTCATAAAAGGGATAAGTGTCCACATCTATTGAACCAAGCAAAATAGAATCGATTTTATTTTTGCAGATTATAGGTTTTTATGTGTATATTAATCCACAAGCTGATCCAAGGTTCTTTCGCTAACGGTTCAATTTCTACGTCATACTGTGTGGGGTTAACCGACTAAAAGGGATAAGTGTCCATATCTATTGAACCAAGCAAGATAGAATCGATTTTGTTTTTGCAGATGATAGGTTTTTATGTGTATATTAATCCACAAGCCGATCCAAGGTTCTATCGCTAACGGTTCAATTTCTACGTCATACTGGGTGGGGTTAACCGACTAATAGGGATAAGTGTCTATATCTATTGAACCAAGCAAGGTAGAATCGAATTTATTTTTGCAGATGGTAGGTTTTTATGTGCATATTAATCCACAAGCTGATCCAAGGTTCTATCGCTAACGGTTCAATTTCTACGTCAAACTGGGTGAGGTTAACCGACTAAAAGGGATAAGTGTCCATATATATTGAACCAAGCAAGACAGAATCGATTTTAGTTTTGCAGATGGTAGGCTTTTATGTGTATATTAATCCAAAAGCTGATCCAAGGTTCTATCGCTAACGGTTCAATTTCTACGTCATACTGGGTGGGGTTAACCGACTAAAAGGGATAAGTGTCCATATCTATTGAACCAAGCAATATAGAATCGATTTTGTTTTTGCAGGTGATAGGTTTTTATGTGTATATTAATCCACAAGCCGACCCAAGGTTCTATCGCTAACGGTTCAATTTCTACGCCATACTGGGTGGGGTTAACCGATTAATAGGGATAAGTGTCTATATCTATTGAACCAAGCAAGGTAGAATCGAATTTATTTTTGCAGATGGTAGGTTTTTATGTGCATATTAATACACAAGCTGATCCAAGGTTCTATCACTAACGGTTCAATTTCTACGTCAAACTGGGTGAGGTTAACCAACTAAAAGGGATAAGTGTCCATATCTATTGAACCAAGCAAGACAGAATCGATTTTATTTTTGCTGATTATAGGCTTTTATGTGTGTATTAATCCACAAGCTGATCCAAGGTTCTATCGCTAACGATTCAATTTCTACGTCATACTGTGTTGGGTTAACCGACTAAAAGGGATAAGTGTCCATATCTATTGAACCAAGCAAGATAGAATCGATTTTGTTTTTGCAGATGATAGGTTTTTATGTGTATATTAATCCACAAGCCGATCCAAGGTTCTATCGCTAACGGTTCAATTTCTACGTCATACTGGGTGGGGTTAACCGACTAATAGGGATAAGTGTCTATATCTATTGAACCAAGCAAGGTAGAATCGAATTTATTTTTGCAGATGGTAGGTTTTTATGTGCATATTAATCCACAAGCTGATTCAAGGTTCTATCGCTAACGGTTCAATTTCTACGTCATACTGTGTGGGGTTAACCGTCTAAAAGGGATAAGTGTCCATATCTATTGAACCAAGCAAGATAGAATCGATTTTGTTTTAACAGATTATAGGTTTTTATGTGTATATTAATCCACAAGCCGATCCAAGGTTCTATCGCTAACGGTTCAATTTCTACGTCAAACTGGGTGAGGTTAACCGACTAAAAGGGATAAGTGTCCATATCTATTGAACCAAGCAAGACAGAATCGATTTTGTTTTTGCAGATGCTAGGTTTTTATGTGTATATTAATCCACAAGCTGATCCAAGGTTCTATCGCTAACGGTTCAATTTCTACGTCAAACTGGGTGAGGTTAACCGACTAAAAGGGATAAGTGTCCATATCTATTGAACCAAGCAAGACAGAATCGATTTTGTTTTTGCAGATGCTAGGTTTTTATGTGTATATTAATCCACAAGCTGATCCAAGGTTCTGTCGCTAACGGTTCAATTTCTACGTCATACTGGGTGGGGTTAACCGACTAAAAGGGATAAGTGTCCATATCTATTGAACCATGCAAGATAGAATCGATTTTGTTTTTGCAGATGATAGGTTTTTATGTGTTTATTAATCCACAAGCTGATCCAAGGTTCTATCGCTAACGGTTCAATTTGTACGTCATAAAAGGGATAAGTGTCCATATCTATTGAACCAAGCAAGACAGAATTGATTTTATTTCTGCAGATGGTAGGCTTTTATGTGTATATTAATCCACAAGCTGATCCAAGGTTCTATCGCTAACGATTCAATTTCTACGTCATACTGTGTGGGGTTAACCGACTAAAAGGGATAAGTTTCCATATCTATTGAACAAAGCAAGACAGAATCGATTTTATTTCTGCAGATGGTAGGTTTTTGCGTGTGTATTAATCCACAAGCTGATCCAAGGTTCTATCGCTAACGGTTCAATTTCTACGTCATACTGGGTGGGGTTAACCGACTAATAGGGATAAGTGTCCATGTCTATTGAACCAAGCAAGGTAGAATCGAATTTATTTTTGCAGATGGTAGGTTTTTATGTGTGTATTAATCCACAAGCTGATCCAAGGTTCTATCGCTAACGATTCAATTTCTACGTCATACTGGGTGGGGTTAACAGACTAAAAGGGATAAGTGTCCATATCTATTGAACAAAGCAAGACAGAATCGATTTTATTTCTGCAGATGGTAGGTTTTTGTGTGTGTATTAATCCACAAGCTGATCCAAGGTTCTATCGCTAACGGTTCAATTTCTACGTCATACTGGGTGGGGTTAACCGACTAATAGGAATAAGTGTCCATATCTATTGAACCAAGCAAGGTATAATCGAATTTATTTTTGCAGATGGTAGGTTTTTATGTGTATATTAATCCACAAACTGTTCCAAGGTTCTATCGCTAACGGCTCAATTTCTACGTCATACTGTGTGGGGTTAACCGACTAAAAGGGATAAGTGTCCATATCTATTGAACCAAGCAAGACAGAATCGATTTTATTTCTGCAGATGGTAGATTTTTATGTGTGTATTAATCCACAAGCTTATCCAAGGTTCTATCGCTAACGGTTCAATTTCTACGTCATAAAAGGGATAAGTGTCCACATCTATTGAACCAAGCAAAATAGAATCGATTTTATTTTTGCAGATTATAGGTTTTTATGTGTATATTAATCCACAAGCTGATCCAAGGTTCTATCGCTAACGGTTCAATTTCTACGTCATACTGTGTGGGGTTAACCGACTAAAAGGGATAAGTGTCCATATCTATTGAACCAAGCAAGATAGAATCGATTTTGTTTTTGCAGATGATAGGTTTTTATGTGTATATTATTCCAAAAGCCGACCCAAGGTTCTATCGCTAACGGTTCAATTTCTACGTCATACTGGGTGTGGTTATCCGACTAATAGGGATAAGTGTCTATATCTATTGAACCAAGCAAGGTAGAATCGAATTTATTTTTGCATATGGTAGGTTTTTATGTGCATATTAATCCACAAGCTGATCCAAGGTTCTATTGCTAACGGTTCAATTTCTACGTCAAACTGGGTGAGGTTAACCGACTAAAAGGGATAAGTGTCCATATCTATTGAACCAAGCAACACAGAATCGATTTTATTTTTGCAGATGGTAGGTTTTTATGTGTATATTAATCCACAAGCTGATCCAAGGTTCTATCGCTAACGGTTCAATTTCTACGTCATACTGGGTGGGGTTAACCGACTGAAAGGGATAAGTGTCCATATCTATTGAACCATGCAAGATAGAATCGATTTTGTTTTTGCAGATGATAGGTTTTTATGTGTATATTAATCCACAAGCTGATCCAAGGTTCTATCGCTAACGGTTCAATTTCTACGTCATACTGGGTGGGGTTAACCGACTAAAAGGGATAAGTGTCCATATCTATTGAACCAAGCAATATAGAATCGATTTTGTTTTTGCATATGATAGGTTTTTATGTGTATATTAATCCACAAGCTGATCCAAGGTTCTATCGCTAACGGTTCAATTTCTACGTCATACTGGGTGGGGTTAACCGACTAAAAGGGATAAGTGTCCATATCTATTGAACCATGCAAGATAGAATCGATTTTGTTTTTGCAGATGATAGGTTTTTATGTGTATATTAATCCACAAGCTGATCCAAGGTTCTATCGCTAACGGTTCAATTTCTACGTCATAAAAGGGATAAGTGTCCATATCTATTGAACCTAGCAAAATAGAATCGATTTTATTTTTGCAGATTATAGGTTTTTATGTGTATATTAATCCACAAGCTGATCCAAGGTTCTATCGCTAACGGTTCAATTTCTACGTCATACTGGGTGGGGTTAACCGACTAAAAGGGATAAGTGTCCATATCTATTGAACCATGCAAGATAGAATCGATTTTGTTTTTGCAGATGATAGGTTTTTATGTGTATATTAATCCACAAGCTGATCCAAGGTTCTATCGCTAACGGTTCAATTTCTACGTCATAAAAGGGATAAGTGTCCATATATATTGAACCAAGCAAAATAGAATCGATTTTGTTTTTGCAGATGATAGGTTTTTATGTGTATATTAATCCACAAGCTGATCCAAGGTTCTATCGCTAACGGTTCAATTTCTACGTCATAAAAGGGATAAGTGTCCATATCTATTGAACCAAGCAAAATAGAATCGATTTTATTTTTGCAGATTATAGGTTTTTATGTGTATATTAATCCACAAGCTGATCCAAGGTTCTATCGCTAACGGTTCAATTTCTACGTCATACTGTGTGGGGTTAACCGACTAAAAGGGATAAGTGTCCATATCTATTGAACCAAGCAAGATAGAATCGATTTTGTTTTTGCAGATGGTAGGTTTTTATGTGTATATTAATCCACAAGCTGATCCAAGGTTCTATCGCTAACGGTTCAATTTCTACGTCATAAAAGGGATAAGTGTCCATATCTATTGAACCAAGCAAAATAGAATCGATTTTATTTTTGCAGATTATAGGTTTTTATATGTATATTAATCCACAAGCTGATCCAAGGTTCTATCGCTAACGGTTCAATTTCTACGTCATACTGGGTGGGGTTAACCGACTAATAGGGATAAGTGTCTATATCTATTGAACCAAGCAAGGTAGAATCGAATTTATTTTTGCAGATGGTAGGTTTTTATGTGCATATTAATCCACAAGCTGATTCAAGGTTCTATCGCTAACGGTTCAATTTCTACGTCATACTGTGTGGGGTTAACCGTCTAAAAGGGATAAGTGTCCATATCTATTGAACCAAGCAAGATAGAATCGATTTTGTTTTAACAGATTATAGGTTTTTATGTGTATATTAATCCACAAGCTGATCCAAGGTTCTATCGCTAACGGTTCAATTTCTACGTCAAACTGGGTGAGGTTAACCGACTAAAAGGGATAAGTGTCCATATCTATTGAACCAAGCAAGACAGAATCGATTTTGTTTTTGCAGATGCTAGGTTTTTATGTGTATATTAATCCACAAGCTGATCCAAGGTTCTGTCGCTAACGGTTCAATTTCTACGTCATACTGGGTGGGGTTAACCGACTAAAAGGGATAAGTGTCCATATCTATTGAACCATGCAAGATAGAATCGATTTTGTTTTTGCAGATGATAGGTTTTTATGTGTATATTAATCCACAAGCTGATCCAAGGTTCTATCGCTAACGGTTCAATTTGTACGTCATAAAAGGGATAAGTGTCCATATCTATTGAACCAAGCAAGACAGAATTGATTTTATTTCTGCAGATGGTAGGCTTTTATGTGTATATTAATCCACAAGCTGATCCAAGGTTCTATCGCTAACGATTCAATTTCTACGTCATACTGTGTGGGGTTAACCGACTAAAAGGGATAAGTTTCCATATCTATTGAACAAAGCAAGACAGAATCGATTTTATTTCTGCAGATGGTAGGTTTTTGCGTGTGTATTAATCCACAAGCTGATCCAAGGTTCTATCGCTAACGGTTCAATTTCTACGTCATACTGGGTGGGGTTAACCGACTAATAGGGATAAGTGTCCATGTCTATTGAACCAAGCAAGGTAGAATCGAATTTATTTTTGCAGATGGTAGGTTTTTATGTGTGTATTAATCCACAAGCTGATCCAAGGTTCTATCGCTAACGATTCAATTTCTACGTCATACTGGGTGGGGTTAACAGACTAAAAGGGATAAGTGTCCATATCTATTGAACAAAGCAAGACAGAATCGATTTTATTTCTGCAGATGGTAGGTTTTTGTGTGTGTATTAATCCACAAGCTGATCCAAGGTTCTATCGCTAACGGTTCAATTTCTACGTCATACTGGGTGGGGTTAACCGACTAATAGGGATAAGTGTCCATATCTATTGAACCAAGCAAGGTATAATCGAATTTATTTTTGCAGATGGTAGGTTTTTATGTGTATATTAATCCACAAACTGTTCCAAGGTTCTATCGCTAACGGCTCAATTTCTACGTCATACTGTGTGGGGTTAACCGACTAAAAGGGATAAGTGTCCATATCTATTGAACCAAGCAAGACAGAATCGATTTTATTTCTGCAGATGGTAGATTTTTATGTGTGTATTAATCCACAAGCTTATCCAAGGTTCTATCGCTAACGGTTCAATTTCTACGTCATAAAAGGGATAAGTGTCCACATCTATTGAACCAAGCAAAATAGAATCGATTTTATTTTTGCAGATTATAGGTTTTTATGTGTATATTAATCCACAAGCTGATCCAAGGTTCTATCGCTAACGGTTCAATTTCTACGTCATACTGTGTGGGGTTAACCGACTAAAAGGGATAAGTGTCCATATCTATTGAACCAAGCAAGATAGAATCGATTTTGTTTTTGCAGATGATAGGTTTTTATGTGTATATTAATCCAAAAGCCGATCCAAGGTTCTATCGCTAACGGTTCAATTTCTACGTCATACTGGGTGTGGTTATCCGACTAATAGGGATAAGTGTCTATATCTATTGAACCAAGCAAGGTAGAATCGAATTTATTTTTGCATATGGTAGGTTTTTATGTGCATATTAATCCACAAGCTGATTTAAGGTTCTATTGCTAACGGTTCAATTTCTACGTCAAACTGGGTGAGGTTAACCGACTAAAAGGGATAAGTGTCCATATCTATTGAACCAAGCAAGACAGAATCGATTTTATTTTTGCAGATGGTAGGTTTTTATGTGTATATTAATCCACAAGCTGATCCAAGGTTCTATCGCTAACGGTTCAATTTCTACGTCATACTGGGTGGGGTTAACCGACTAAAAGGGATAAGTGTCCATATCTATTGAACCATGCAAGATAGAATCGATTTTGTTTTTGCAGATGATAGGTTTTTATGTGTATATTAATCCACAAGCTGATCCAAGGTTCTATCGCTAACGGTTCAATTTCTACGTCATACTGGGTGGGGTTAACCGACTAAAAGGGATAAGTGTCCATATCTATTGAACCAAGCAATACAGAATCGATTTTGTTTTTGCATATGATAGGTTTTTATGTGTATATTAATCCACAAGCTGATCCAAGGTTCTATCGCTAACGGTTCAATTTCTACGTCATACTGGGTGGGGTTAACCGACTAAAAGGGATAAGTGTCCATATCTATTGAACCATGCAAGATAGAATCGATTTTGTTTTTGCAGATGATAGGTTTTTATGTGTATATTAATCCACAAGCTGATCCAAGGTTCTATCGCTAACGGTTCAATTTCTACGTCATAAAAGGGATAAGTGTCCATATCTATTGAACCTAGCAAAATAGAATCGATTTTATTTTTGCAGATTATAGGTTTTTATGTGTATATTAATCCACAAGCTGATCCAAGGTTCTATCGCTAACGGTTCAATTTCTACGTCATACTGGGTGGGGTTAACCGACTAAAAGGGATAAGTGTCCATATCTATTGAACCATGCAAGATAGAATCGATTTTGTTTTTGCAGATGATAGGTTTTTATGTGTATATTAATCCACAAGCTGATCCAAGGTTCTATCGCTAACGGTTCAATTTCTACGTCATAAAAGGGATAAGTGTCCATATATATTGAACCAAGCAAAATAGAATCGATTTTGTTTTTGCAGATGATAGGTTTTTATGTGTATATTAATCCACAAGCTGATCCAAGGTTCTATCGCTAACGGTTCAATTTCTACGTCATAAAAGGGATAAGTGTCCATATCTATTGAACCAAGCAAAATAGAATCGATTTTATTTTTGCAGATTATAGGTTTTTATGTGTATATTAATCCACAAGCTGATCCAAGGTTCTATCGCTAACGGTTCAATTTCTACGTCATACTGTGTGGGGTTAACCGACTAAAAGGGATAAGTGTCCATATCTATTGAACCAAGCAAGATAGAATCGATTTTGTTTTTGCAGATGGTAGGTTTTTATGTGTATATTAATCCACAAGCTGATCCAAGGTTCTATCGCTAACGGTTCAATTTCTACGTCATAAAAGGGATAAGTGTCCATATCTATTGAACCAAGCAAAATAGAATCGATTTTATTTTTGCAGATTATAGGTTTTTATATGTATATTAATCCACAAGCTGATCCAAGGTTCTATCGCTAACGGCTCAATTTCTACGTCATACTGGGTGGGGTTATCCGACTAATAGGGATAAGTGTCTATATCTATTGAACCAAGCAAGGTAGAATCGAATTTATTTTTGCATATGGTAGTTTTTTATGTGCATATTAATCCACAAGCTGATCCAAGGTTCTATCGCTAACGGTTCAATTTCTACGTCAAACTGGGTGAGGTTAACCGACTAAAAGGGATAAGTGTCCATATCTATTGAACCAAGCAAGACAGAATCGATTTTATTTTTGCAGATGGTAGGTTTTTATGTGTATATTAATCCACAAGCTGATCCAAGGTTCTATCGCTAACGGTTCAATTTCTACGTCATACTGTGTGGGGTTAACCGACTAAAAGGGATAAGTGTCCATATCTATTGAACCAAGCAAGACAGAATCGATTTTATTTCTGCAGATGGTAGGTTTTTATGTGTGTATTCATCCACAAGCTGATCCAAGGTTCTATCGCTAACGGTTCAATTTCTACGTCATAAAAGGGATAAGTGTCCACATCTATTGAACCAAGCAAAATAGAATCGATTTTATTTTTGCAGATTATAGGTTTTTATGTGTGTATTAATCCACAAGCTGATCCAAGGTTCTATCGCTAACGGTTCAATTTCTACGTCATACTGTGTGGGGTTAACCGACTAAAAGGGATAAGTGTCCATATCTATTGAACCCAGCAAGATAGAATCGATTTTGTTTTTGCAGATGGTAGGTTTTTATGTGCGTATTAATCCACAAGCAGATCCAAGGTTCTATCGCTAACGGTTCAATTTCTACGTCATACTGGGTGGGGTTAACCGACTAAAAGGGATAAGTGTCCATATCTATTGAACCAAGCTAGGTAGAATCGAATTTATTTTTGCAGATGATAGGTTGTTATGTGTATATTAATCCACAAGCCGATCCAAGGTTCTATCGCTAACGGTTCAATTTCTACGTCATACTGGGTGGTGTTAACCGACTGATAGGGATATGTGTCTATATCTATTGAACCAAGCAAGGTAGAATCGAATTTATTTTTGCAGATGGTAGGTTTTTATGTGTATAATAATCCACAAGCTTATCCAAGGTTCTATCGCTAACGGTTCAATTACTACGTCATACTGTGTGGGGTTAACCGACTAAAAGGGATAAGTGTCCATATCTATTGAACCAAGCAAGATAGAATCGATTTTGTTTTTGCAGATGATAGGTTTTTATGTGTATATTAATCCACAAGCCGATCCAAGGTTCTATCGCTAACGGTTCAATTTCTACGTCATAAAAGGGATAAGTGTCCACATCTATTGAACCAAGCAAAATAGAATCGATTTTATTTGTGCAGATTATAGGCTTTTATGTGTATATTAATCCACAAGCCGATCCAAGGTTCTATCGCTAACGGTTCAATTTCTACGTCATACTGGGTGGGGTTACCCGACTAATAGGGATAAGTGTCTAAATCTATTGAACCAAGCAAGGTAGAATCAAATTTATTTTTGCAGATGGTAGGTTTTTATGTTCATATTAATCCACAAGCTGATCCAAGGTTCTATCGCTAACGGTTCAATTTCTACGTCAAACTGGGTGAGGTTAACCGACTAAAAGGATAAGTGTCCATATCTATTGAACCAAGCAAGACAGAATCGATTTTATTTTTGCAGATTATAGGTTTTATGTGTATATTAATCCACAAGCTGATCCAAGGTTCTATCGCTAACGGTTCAATTTCTACGTCATACCGTGTGGGGTTAACCGACTAAAAGGGATAAGTGTCCATATCTATTGAACCAAGCAAGATAGAATCGATTTTGTTTTTGCAGATGATAGGTTTTTATGTGTATATTAATCCACAAGCCGATCCAAGGTTCTATCGCTAACGGTTCAATTTCTACGTCATACTGGGGGGGGTTAACCGACTAATAGGGATAAGTGTTTATATCTATTGAACCAAGCAAGGTAGAATCGAATTTATTTTTGCAGATGGTAGGTTTTTATGTGCGTATTAATCCACAAGCTGATCCAAGGTTCTATCGCTAACGGTTCAATTTCTAGGTCATAAAAGGGATAAGTGTCCACATCTATTGAACCAAGCAAAATAGAATCGATTTTATTTTTGCAGATTATAGGTTTTTATGTGTATATTAATCCACAAGCTGATCCAAGGTTCTATCGCTAACGGTTCAATTTCTACGTCATACTGTGTGGGGTTAACCGACTAAAAGGGATAAGTGCCCATATCTATTGAACCAAGCAAGACAGAATCGATTTTATTTCTGCATATGGTAGGTTTTTATGTGTGTATTAATCCACAAGCTTATCCAAGGTTCTATCGCTAACGGTTCAATTTCTACGTCATACTGTGTGGGGTTAACCGACTAAAAGGGATAAGTGTCCATATCTATTGAACCAAGCAAAATAGAATCGATTTTATTTTTGCAGATTATAGATTTTTATGTGTATATTAATCCACAAGCTGACCCAAGGTTCTATCGCTAACGGTTCAATTTCTACGTCATACTGTGTGGGGTTAACCGAATAAAAGGGATAAGTGCCCATATCTATTGAACCAAGCAAGACAGAATCGATTTTATTTCTGCATATGGTAGGTTTTTATGTGTGTATTAATCCACAAGCTTATCCAAGGTTCTATCGCTAACGGTTCAATTTCTACGTCATAAAAGGGATAAGTGTCCACATCTATTGAACCAAGCAAAATAGAATCGATTTTATTTTTGCAGATTATAGGTTTTTATGTGTATATTAATCCACAAGCTGATCCAAGGTTCTATCGCTAACGGTTCAATTTCTACGTCATACTGGGTGGGGTTAACCGACTAAAAGGGATAAGTGTCCATATCTATTGAACCAAGCAAGACAGAATTGATTTTATTTCTGCAGATGGTAGGTTTTTATGTGTGTATTAATCCACAAGCTGATTCAAGGTTCTATCGCTAACGGTTCAATTTCTACGTCATACTGTGTGGGGTTAACCGACTAAAAGGGATAAGTCTCCATATCTATTGAACCAAGCAAGACAGAATCGATTTTATTTCTGCATATGGTAGGTTTTTATGTGTGTATTAATCCACAAGCTTATCCAAGGTTCTTTCGCTAACGGTTCAATTTCTACGTCATAAAAGGGATAAGTGTCCACATCTATTGAACCAAGCAAAATAGAATCGATTTTATTTTTGCAGATTATAGGTTTTTATGTGTATATTAATCCACAAGCTGATCCAAGGTTCTATCGCTAACGGTTCAATTTCTACGTCATACTGTGTGGGGTTAACCGACTAAAAGGGATAAGTCTCCATATCTATTGAACCAAGCAAGACAGAATCGATTTTATTTCTGCATATGGTAGGTTTTTATGTGTGTATTAATCCACAAGCTTATCCAAGGTTCTATCGCTAACGGTTCAATTTCTACGTCATAAAAGGGATAAGTGTCCACATCTATTGAACCAAGCAAAATAGAATCGATTTTATTTTTGCAGATTATAGGTTTTTATGTGTATATTAATCCACAAGCTGATCCAAGGTTCTATCCCTAACGGTTCAATTTCTACGTCATACTGGGTGGGGTTAACCGACTAATTGGGATAAGTGTCCATATCTATTGAACCAAGCAAGGTAGAATCAAATTTATTTTTGCAGATGGTAGGTTTTTATGTGTATATTAATCCACAAGCTGATCCAAGGTTCTATCGTTAACGGTTCAATTTCTACGTCATACTGTGTGGGGTTAACCGACTAAAAGGGATAAGTGTCCATATCTATTGAACCAAGCAAGACAGAATCGATTTTATTTCTGCATATGGTAGGATTTTATGTGTGTATTAATCCACAAGCTTATCCGAGGTTCTATCGCTAACGGTTCAATTTCTACGTCATAAAAGGGATAAGTGTCCAAATCTATTGAACCAAGCAAAATAGAATCGATTTTATTTTGGCAGATTATAGGTTTTTATGTGTATATTAATCCACAAGCTGATCCAAGGTTCTATCGCTAACGGTTCAATTTCTACGTCATACTGTGTGGGGTTAACCGACTAAAAGGGATAAGTGTCCATATCTATTGAACCAAGCAAGATAAAATCGATTTTGTTTTTGCAGATGATAGGTTTTTATGTGTGTATTAATCCACAAGCCGATCCAAGGTTCTATCGCTAACGGTTCAAATTCTACGTCATACTGGGTGGGGTTATCCGACTAATAGGGATAAGTGTCTATATCTATTGAACCAAGCAAGGTAGAATCGAATTTATTTTTGCATATGGTAGGTTTTTATGTGCGTATTAATCCACAAGCTCATCCAAGGTTCTATCGCTAACGGTTCAATTTCTACGTCAAACTGGGTGAGGTTAACCGACTAAAAGGGATAAGTGTCCATATCTATTGAACCAAGCAAGACAGAATCGATTTTATTTTTGCAGATGGTAGGTTTTTATGTGTATATTAATCCACAAGCTGATCCAAGGTTCTATCGCTAACGGTTCAATTTCTACGTCATACTGGGTGGGGTTAACCGACTAAAAGGGATAAGTGTCCATATCTATTGAACCATGCAAGATAGAATCGATTTTGTTTTTGTAGATGATAGGCTTTTATGTGTATATTAATCCACAAGCTGATCCAAGGTTCTATCGCTAACGGTTCAATTTCTACGTCATACTGGGTGGGGTTAACCGACTAAAAGGGATAAGTGTCCATATCTATTGAACCAAGCAAGATAGAATCGATTTTGTTTTTGCATATGATAGGTTTTTATGTGTATATTAATCCACAAGCTGATCCAAGGTTCTATCACTAACGGTTCAATTTCTACGTCATACTGGGTGGGGTTAACCGATTAAAAGGAAAAGTGTCCATATCTATTGAACCATGCAAGATAGAATCGATTTTGTTTTTGCATATGATAGGCTTTTATGTGTATATTAATCCACAAGCTGATCCAAGGTTCTATCGCTAACGGTTCAATTTCTACGTCATAAAAGGTATAAGTGTCCATATCTATTGAACCAAGCAAAATAGGATCGATTTTATTTTTGCAGATTATAGGTTTTTATGTGTATATTAATCCACAAGCTGACCCAAGGTTCTATCGCTAACGGTTCAATTTCTACGTCATACTGTGTGGGGTTAACCGACTAAAAGGGATAAGTGTCCATATCTATTGAACCAATCAAGACAGAATCGATTTTATTTCTGCAGATGGTAGGTTTTTATGTGTATATTCATCCACAAGCTGATCCAAGGTTCTATCGCTAACGGTTCAATTTCTACGTCATAAAAGGGATAAGTGTTTACATCTATTGAACCAAGCAAAATAGAATCGATTTTATTTTTGCAGATTATAGGTTTTTATGTGTATATTAATCCACAAGCTGATCCAAGGTTCTACCGCTAACGGTTCAATTTCTACGTCATACTGGGTGGGGATAACCGACTAAAAGGGATAAGTGTCCATATCTATTGAACCATGCAAGATAGAATCGATTTTGTTTTTGCAGATGATAGGTTTTTATGTGTATATTAATCCACAAGCTGATCCAAGGTTCTATCGCTAACGGTTCAATTTCTACGTCATAAAAGGGATAAGTGTCCATATCTATTGAACCAAGCAAAATAGAATCGATTTTATTTTTGCAGATTATAGGTTTTTATGTGTATATTAATCCACAAGCTGATCCAAGGTTCTATCGCTAACGGTTCAATTTCTACGTCATACTGTGTGGGGTTAACCGACTAAAAGGGATAAGTGTCCATATCTATTGAACCAAGCAAGATAGAAGCGATTTTGTTTTTGCAGATGATAGGTTTTTATATGTATATTAATCCACAAGCCGATCCAAGGTTCTATCGCTAACGGTTCAATTTCTACGTCATACTGGGTGGGGTTAACCGACTAAAAGGGATAAGTGTCCATATCTATTGAACCATGCAAGATAGAATCGATTTTGTTTTTGCATATGATAGGTTTTTATGTGTATATTAATCCACAAGCTGATTCAAGGTTCTATCGCTAACGGTTCAATTTCTACGTCATAACAGGGATAAGTGTCCATATCTATTGAACCAAGCAAGACAGAATTGATTTTATTTCTGCAGATGGTAGGTTTTTATGTGTGTATTAATCCACAAGCTGATTCAAGGTTCTATCGCTAACGGTTCAATTTCTACGTCATACTGTGTGGGGTTAACCGACTAAAAGGGATAAGTGTCCATATCTATTGAACCAAGCAAGATAAAATCGATTTTGTTTTTGCAGATGATAGGTTTTTATGTGTGTATTAATCCACAAGCCGATCCAAGGTTCTATCGCTAACGGTTCAATTTCTACGTCATACTGGGTGGGGTTAACCGACTAAAAGGGATAAGTGTCCATATCTATTGAACCATGCAAGATAGAATCGATTTTGTTTTTGTAGATGATAGGCTTTTATGTGTATATTAATCCACAAGCTGATCCAAGGTTCTATCGCTAACGGTTCAATTTCTACGTCATACTGTGTGGGGTTAACCGACTAAAAGGGATAAGTGTCCATATCTATTGAACCAATCAAGACAGAATCGATTTTATTTCTGCAGATGGTAGGTTTTTATGTGTATATTCATCCACAAGCTGATCCAAGGTTCTATCGCTAACGGTTCAATTTCTACGTCATAAAAGGGATAAGTGTTTACATCTATTGAACCAAGCAAAATAGAATCGATTTTATTTTTGCAGATTATAGGTTTTTATGTGTATATTAATCCACAAGCTGATCCAAGGTTCTACCGCTAACGGTTCAATTTCTACGTCATACTGGGTGGGGATAACCGACTAAAAGGGATAAGTGTCCATATCTATTGAACCAATCAAGACAGAATCGATTTTATTTCTGCAGATGGTAGGTTTTTATGTGTATATTCATCCACAAGCTGATCCAAGGTTCTATCGCTAACGGTTCAATTTCTACGTCATAAAAGGGATAAGTGTTTACATCTATTGAACCAAGCAAAATAGAATCGATTTTATTTTTGCAGATTATAGGTTTTTATGTGTATATTAATCCACAAGCTGATCCAAGGTTCTACCGCTAACGGTTCAATTTCTACGTCATACTGGGTGGGGATAACCGACTAAAAGGGATAAGTGTCCATATCTATTGAACCATGCAAGATAGAATCGATTTTGTTTTTGCAGATGATAGGTTTTTATGTGTATATTAATCCACAAGCTGATCCAAGGTTCTATCGCTAACGGTTCAATTTCTACGTCATAAAAGGGATAAGTGTTTACATCTATTGAACCAAGCAAAATAGAATCGATTTTATTTTTGCAGATTATAGGTTTTTATGTGTATATTAATCCACAAGCTGATCCAAGGTTCTACCGCTAACGGTTCAATTTCTACGTCATACTGGGTGGGGATAACCGACTAAAAGGGATAAGTGTCCATATCTATTGAACCATGCAAGATAGAATCGATTTTGTTTTTGCAGATGATAGGTTTTTATGTGTATATTAATCCACAAGCTGATCCAAGGTTCTATCGCTAACGGTTCAATTTCTACGTCATAAAAGGGATAAGTGTCCATATCTATTTAACCAAGCAAAATAGAATCGATTTTATTTTTGCAGATTATAGGTTTTTATGTGTATATTAATCCACAAGCTGATCCAAGGTTCTATCGCTAACGGTTCAATTTCTACGTCATACTGTGTGGGGTTAACCGACTAAAAGGGATAAGTGTCCATATCTATTGAACCAAGCAAGATAGAAGCGATTTTGTTTTTGTAGATGATAGGTTTTTATATGTATATTAATCCACAAGCCGATCCAAGGTTCTATCGCTAACGGTTCAATTTCTACGTCATACTGGGTGGGGTTAACCGACTAAAAGGGATAAGTGTCCATATCTATTGAACCATGCAAGATAGAATCGATTTTGTTTTTGCATATGATAGGTTTTTATGTGTATATTAATCCACAAGCTGATCCAAGGTTCTATCGCTAACGGTTCAATTTCTACGTCATAAAAGGGATAAGTGTCCATATCTATTGAACCAAGCAAGACAGAATTGATTTTATTTCTGCAGATGGTAGGTTTTTATGTGTGTATTAATCCACAAGCTGATTCAAGGTTCTATCGCTAACGGTTCAATTTCTACGTCATACTGTGTGGGGTTAACCGACTAAAAGGGATAAGTGTCCATATCTATTAAACCAAGCAAGACATAATCGATTTTATTTCTGCAGATGGTAGGTTTTTATGTGTGTATTAATCCAGAAGCTGATCCAAGGTTCTATCGCTAACGGTTCAATTTCTACGTCATAAAAGCGATAAGTGTCCACATCTATTGAACCAAGCAAAATAGAATCGATTTAATTTTTGCAGATTATAGGTTTTTATGTGCATATTAATCCACAAGCTGATCCAAGGTTCTATCGCTAACGGTTCAATTTCTACGTCATACTGTGTGGGGTTAACCGACTAAAAGGGATAAGTGTCCATATCTATTGAACCAAGCAAGATAAAATCGATTTTGTTTTTGCAGATGATAGGTTTTTATGTGTGTATTAATCCACAAGCCGATCCAAGGTTCTATCGCTAACGGTTCAATTTCTACGTCATACTGGGTGGGGTTATCCGACTAATAGGGATAAGTGTCTATATCTATTGAACCAAGCAAGGTAGAATCGAATTTATTTTTGCATATGGTAGGTTTTTATGTGCGTATTAATCCACAAGCTCATCCAAGGTTCTATCGCTAACGGTTCAATTTCTACGTCAAACTGGGTGAGGTTAACCGACTAAAAGGGATAAGTGTCCATATCTATTGAACCAAGCAAGACAGAATCGATTTTATTTTTGCAGATGGTAGGTTTTTATGTGTATATTAATCCACAAGCTGATCCAAGGTTCTATCGCTAACGGTTCAATTTCTACGTCATACTGGGTGGGGTTAACCGACTAAAAGGGATAAGTGTCCATATCTATTGAACCATGCAAGATAGAATCGATTTTGTTTTTGTAGATGATAGGCTTTTATGTGTATAATAATCCACAGGCTGATCCAAGGTTCTATCGCTAACGGTTCAATTTCTACGTCATACTGGGTGGGGTTAACCGACTAAAAGGGATAAGTGTCCATATCTATTGAACCAAGCAAGATAGAATCGATTTTGTTTTTGCATATGATAGGTTTTTATGTGTATATTAATCCACAAGCTGATCCAAGGTTCTATCGCTAACGGTTCAATTTCTACGTCATACTGGGTGGGGTTAACCGACTAAAAGGGATAAGTGTCCATATCTATTGAACCATGCAAGATAGAATCGATTTTGTTTTTGCATATGATAGGTTTTTATGTGTATATTAATCCACAAGCTGATCCAAGGTTCTATCGCTAACGGTTCAATTTCTACGTCATAAAAGGGATAAGTGTCCATATCTATTGAACCAAGCAAAATAGGATCGATTTTATTTTTGCAGATTATAGGTTTTTATGTGTATATTAATCCACAAGCTGACCCAAGGTTCTATCGCTAACCGTTCAATTTCTACGTCATACTGTGTGGGGTTAACCGACTAAAAGGGATAAGTGTCCATATCTATTGAACCAATCAAGACAGAATCGATTTTATTTCTGCAGATGGTAGGATTTTATGTGTATATTCATCCACAAGCTGATCCAAGGTTCTATCGCTAACGGTTCAATTTCTACGTCATAAAAGGGATAAGTGTTTACATCTATTGAACCAAGCAAAATAGAATCGATTTTATTTTTGCAGATTATAGGTTTTTATGTGTATATTAATCCACAAGCTGATCCAAGGTTCTACCGCTAACGGTTCAATTTCTACGTCATACTGGGTGGGGATAACCGACTAAAAGGGATAAGTGTCCATATCTATTGAACCATGCAAGATAGAATCGATTTTGGTTTTGCAAATGATAGGTTTTTATGTGTATATTAATCCACAAGCTGATCCAAGGTTCTATCGCTAACGGTTCAATTTCTACGTCATAAAAGGGATAAGTGTCCATATCTATTGAACCAAGCAAAATAGAATCGATTTTGTTTTTGCAGATTATAGGTTTTTATGTGTATATTAATCCACAAGCTGATCCAAGGTTCTATCGCTAACGGTTCAATTTCTACGTCATACTGTGTGGGGTTAACCGACTAAAAGGGATAAGTGTCCATATCTATTGAACCAAGCAAGATAGAAGCGATTTTGTTTTTGCAGATGATAGGTTTTTATATGTATATTAATCCACAAGCCGATCCAAGGTTCTATCGCTAACGGTTCAATTTCTACGTCATACTGGGTGGGGTTAACCGACTAAAAGGGATAAGTGTCCATATCTATTGAACCATGCAAGATAGAATCGATTTTGTTTTTGCATATGATAGGTTTTTATGTGTATATTAATCCACAAGCTGATCCAAGGTTCTATCGCTAACGGTTCAATTTCTACGTCATAAAAGGGATAAGTGTCCATATCTATTGAACCAAGCAAGACAGAATTGATTTTATTTCTGCAGATGGTAGGTTTTTATGTGTGTATTAATCCACAAGCTGATTCAAGGTTCTATCGCTAACGGTTCAATTTCTACGTCATACTGTGTGGGGTTAACCGACTAAAAGGGATAAGTGTCCATATCTATTGAACCAAGCAAGACATAATCGATTTTATTTCTGCAGATGATAGGTTTTTATGTGTGTATTAATCCACAAGCTGATCCAAGGTTCTATCGCTAACGGTTCAATTTCTACGTCATAAAAGCGATAAGTGTCCACATCTATTGAACCAAGCAAAATAGAATCGATTTAATTTTTGCAGATTATAGGTTTTTATGTGCATATTAATCCACAAGCTGATCCAAGGTTCTATCGCTAACGGTTCAATTTCTACGTCATACTGTATGGGGTTAACCGACTAAAAGGGATAAGTGTCCATATCTATTGAACCAAGCAAGATAAAATTGATTTTGTTTTTGCAGATGATAGGTTTTTATGTGTGTATTAATCCACAAGCCGATCCAAGGTTCTATCGCTAACGGTTCAATTTCTACGTCATACTGGGTGGGGTTATCCGACTAATAGGGATAAGTGTCTATATCTATTGAACCAAGCAAGGTAGAATCGATTTTGTTTTTGCATATGATAGGTTTTTATGTGTATATTAATCCACAAGCTGATCCAAGGTTCTATCGCTAACGGTTCAATTTCTACGTCATACTGGGTGGGGTTATCCGACTAATAGGGATAAGTGTCTATATCTATTGAACCAAGCAAGGTAGAATCGATTTTGTTTTTGCATATGATAGGTTTTTATGTGTATATTAATCCACAAGCTGATCCAAGGTTCTATCGCTAACGGTTCAATTTCTACGTCATACTGGGTGGGGTTAACCGACTAAAAGGGATAAGTGTCCATATCTATTGAACCATGCAAGATAGAATCGATTTTGTTTTTGCATATGATAGGTTTTTATGTGTATATTAATCCACAAGCTGATCCAAGGTTCTATCGCTAACGGTTCAATTTCTACGTCATACTGGGTGGGGTTAACCGACTAAAAGGGATAAGTGTCCATATCTATTGAACCAAGCAAGACAGAATCGATTTTATTTTTGCAGATGGTAGGTTTTTATGTGTATATTAATCCACAAGCTGATCCAAGGTTCTATCGCTAACGGTTCAATTTCTACGTCATACTGGGTGGGGTTAACCGACTAAAAGGGATAAGTGTCCATATCTATTGAACCATGCAAGATAGAATCGATTTTGTTTTTGTAGATGATAGGTTTTTATGTGTATATTAATCCACAAGCTGATCCAAGGTTCTATCGCTAACGGTTCAATTTCTACGTCATACTGGGTGGGGTTAACCGACTAAAAGGGATAAGTGTCCATATCTATTGAACCATGCAAGATAGAATCGATTTTGTTTTTGTAGATGATAGGCTTTTATGTGTATATTAATCCACAAGCTGATCCAAGGTTCTATCGCTAACGGTTCAATTTCTACGTCATACTGGGTGGGGTTAACCGACTAAAAGGGATAAGTGTCCATATCTATTGAACCAAGCAAGATAGAATCGATTTTGTTTTTGCATATGATAGGTTTTTATGTGTATATTAATCCACAAGCTGATCCAAGGTTCTATCGCTAACGGTTCAATTTCTACGTCATACTGGGTGGGGTTAACCGACTAAAAGGGATAAGTGTCCATATCTATTGAACCATGCAAGATAGAATCGATTTTGTTTTTGCATATGATAGGTTTTTATGTGTATATTAATCCACAAGCTGATCCAAGGTTCTATCGCTAACGGTTCAATTTCTACGTCATAAAAGGGATAAGTGTCCATATCTATTGAACCAAGCAAAATAGGATCGATTTTATTTTTGCAGATTATAGGTTTTTATGTGTATATTAATCCACAAGCTGACCCAAGGTTCTATCGCTAACGGTTCAATTTCTACGTCATACTGGGTGGGGTTAACCGACTAAAAGGGATAAGTGTCCATATCTATTGAACCAAGCAAGACAGAATCGATTTTATTTTTGCAGATGGTAGGTTTTTATGTGTATATTAATCCACAAGCTGATCCAAGGTTCTATCGCTAACGGTTCAATTTCTACGTCATACTGGGTGGGGTTAACCGACTAAAAGGGATAAGTGTCCATATCTATTGAACCAAGCAAGACAGAATCGATTTTATTTTTGCATATGGTAGGTTTTTATGTGCGCATTAATCCACAAGCTCATCCAAGGTTCTATCGCTAACGGTTCAATTTCTACGTCAAACTGGGTGAGGTTAACCGACTAAAAGGGATAAGTGTCCATATCTATTGAACCAAGCAAGACAGAATCGATTTTATTTTTGCAGATGGTAGGTTTTTATGTGTATATTAATCCACAAGCTGATCCAAGGTTCTATCGCTAACGGTTCAATTTCTACGTCATACTGGGTGGGGTTAACCGACTAAAAGGGATAAGTGTCCATATCTATTGAACCATGCAAGATAGAATCGATTTTGTTTTTGTAGATGATAGGCTTTTATGTGTATATTAATCCACAAGCTGATCCAAGGTTCTATCGCTAACGGTTCAATTTCTACGTCATACTGGGTGGGGTTAACCGACTAAAAGGGATAAGTGTCCATATCTATTGAACCAAGCAAGATAGAATCGATTTTGTTTTTGCATATGATAGGTTTTTATGTGTATATTAATCCACAAGCTGATCCAAGGTTCTATCGCTAACGGTTCAATTTCTACGTCATACTGGGTGGGGTTAACCGACTAAAAGGGATAAGTGTCCATATCTATTGAACCATGCAAGATAGAATCGATTTTGTTTTTGCATATGATAGGTTTTTATGTGTATATTAATCCACAAGCTGATCCAAGGTTCTATCGCTAACGGTTCAATTTCTACGTCATAAAAGGGATAAGTGTCCATATCTATTGAACCAAGCAAAATAGGATCGATTTTATTTTTGCAGATTATAGGTTTTTATGTGTATATTAATCCACAAGCTGACCCAAGGTTCTATCGCTAACGGTTCAATTTCTACGTCATACTGTGTGGGGTTAACCGACTAAAAGGGATAAGTGTCCATATCTATTGAACCAATCAAGACAGAATCGATTTTATTTCTGCAGATGGTAGGTTTTTATGTGTATATTCATCCACAAGCTGACCCAAGGTTCTATCGCTAACGGTTCAATTTCTACGTCATAAAAGGGATAAGTGTTTACATCTATTGAACCAAGCAAAATAGAATCGATTTTATTTTTGCAGATTATAGGTTTTTATGTGTATATTAATCCACAAGCTGATCCAAGGTTCTACCGCTAACGGTTCAATTTCTACGTCATACTGGGTGGGGATAACCGACTAAAAGGGATAAGTGTCCATATCTATTGAACCATGCAAGATAGAATCCATTTTGTTTTTGCATATGATAGGTTTTTATGTGTATATTAATCCACAAGCTGATCCAAGGTTCTATCGCTAACGGTTCAATTTCTACGTCATAAAAGGGATAAGTGTCCATATCTATTGAACCAAGCAAAATAGGATCGATTTTATTTTTGCAGATTATAGGTTTTTATGTGTGTATTAATCCACAAGCTGACTCAAGGTTCTATCGCTAACGGTTCAATTTCTACGTCATACTGTGTGGGGTTAACCGACTAAAAGGGATAAGTGTCCATATCTATTGAACCAATCAAGACAGAATCGATTTTATTTCTGCAGATGGTAGGATTTTATGTGTATATTCATCCACAAGCTGATCCAAGGTTCTATCGCTAACGGTTCAATTTCTACGTCATAAAAGGGATAAGTGTTTACATCTATTGAACCAAGCAAAATAGAATCGATTTTATTTTTGCAGATTATAGGTTTTTATGTGTATATTAATCCACAAGCTGATCCAAGGTTCTACCGCTAACGGTTCAATTTCTACGTCATACTGGGTGGGGATAACCGACTAAAAGGGATAAGTGTCCATATCTATTGAACCATGCAAGATAGAATCGATTTTGTTTTTGCAGATGATAGGTTTTTATGTGTATATTAATCCACAAGCTGATCCAAGGTTCTATCGCTAACGGTTCAATTTCTACGTCATAAAAGGGATAAGTGTCCATATCTATTGAACCAAGCAAAATAGAATCGATTTTGTTTTTGCAGATTATAGGTTTTTATGTGTATATTAATCCACAAGCTGATCCAAGGTTCTATCGCTAACGGTTCAATTTCTACGTCATACTGTGTGGGGTTAACCGACTAAAAGGGATAAGTGTCCATATCTATTGAACCAAGCAAGATAGAAGCGATTTTGTTTTTGCAGATGATAGGTTTTTATATGTATATTAATCCACAAGCCGATCCAAGGTTCTATCGCTAACGGTTCAATTTCTACGTCATACTGGGTGGGGTTAACCGACTAAAAGGGATAAGTGTCCATATCTATTGAACCATGCAAGATAGAATCGATTTTGTTTTTGCATATGATAGGTTTTTATGTGTATATTAATCCACAAGCTGATCCAAGGTTCTATCGCTAACGGTTCAATTTCTACGTCATAAAAGGGATAAGTGTCCATATCTATTGAACCAAGCAAGACAGAATTGATTTTATTTCTGCAGATGGTAGGTTTTTATGTGTGTATTAATCCACAAGCTGATTCAAGGTTCTATCGCTAACGGTTCAATTTCTACGTCATACTGTGTGGGGTTAACCGACTAAAAGGGATAAGTGTCCATATCTATTGAACCAAGCAAGACATAATCGATTTTATTTCTGCAGATGGTAGGTTTTTATGTGTGTATTAATCCACAAGCTGATCCAAGGTTCTATCGCTAACGGTTCAATTTCTACGTCATAAAAGCGATAAGTGTCCACATCTATTGAACCAAGCAAAATAGAATCGATTTAATTTTTGCAGATTATAGGTTTTTATGTGCATATTAATCCACAAGCTGATCCAAGGTTCTATCGCTAACGGTTCAATTTCTACGTCATACTGTGTGGGGTTAACCGACTAAAAGGGATAAGTGTCCATATCTATTGAACCAAGCAAGGTAGAATCGAATTTATTTTTGCATATGGTAGGTTTTTATGTGCGTATTAATCCACAAGCTCATCCAAGGTTCTATCGCTAACGGTTCAATTTCTACGTCAAACTGGGTGAGGTTAACCGACTAAAAGGGATAAGTGTCCATATCTATTGAACCAAGCAAGACAGAATCGATTTTATTTTTGCAGATGGTAGGTTTTTATGTGTATATTAATCCACAAGCTGATCCAAGGTTCTATCGCTAACGGTTCAATTTCTACGTCATACTGGGTGGGGTTAACCGACTAAAAGGGATAAGTGTCCATATCTATTGAACCATGCAAGATAGAATCGATTTTGTTTTTGTAGATGATAGGCTTTTATGTGTATATTAATCCACAAGCTGATCCAAGGTTCTATCGCTAACGGTTCAATTTCTACGTCATACTGGGTGGGGTTAACCGACTAAAAGGGATAAGTGTCCATATCTATTGAACCAAGCAAGATAGAATCGATTTTGTTTTTGCATATGATAGGTTTTTATGTGTATATTAATCCACAAGCTGATCCAAGGTTCTATCGCTAACGGTTCAATTTCTACGTCATACTGGGTGGGGTTAACCGACTAAAAGGGATAAGTGTCCATATCTATTGAACCATGCAAGATAGAATCGATTTTGTTTTTGCATATGATAGGTTTTTATGTGTATATTAATCCACAAGCTGATCCAAGGTTCTATCGCTAACGGTTCAATTTCTACGTCATAAAAGGGATAAGTGTCCATATCTATTGAACCAAGCAAAATAGGATCGATTTTATTTTTGCAGATTATAGGTTTTTATGTGTATATTAATCCGCAAGCTGACCCAAGGTTCTATCGCTAACGGTTCAATTTCTACGTCATACTGTGTGGGGTTAACCGACTAAAAGGGATAAGTGTCCATATCTATTGAACCAATCAAGACAGAATCGATTTTATTTCTGCAGATGGTAGGTTTTTATGTGTATATTCATCCACAAGCTGATCCAAGGTTCTATCGCTAACGGTTCAATTTCTACGTCATAAAAGGGATAAGTGTTTACATCTATTGAACCAAGCAAAATAGAATCGATTTTATTTTTGCAGATTATAGGTTTTTATGTGTATATTAATCCACAAGCTGATCCAAGGTTCTACCGCTAACGGTTCAATTTCTACGTCATACTGGGTGGGGATAACCGACTAAAAGGGATAAGTGTCCATATCTATTGAACCAAGCAAGATAGAAGCCATTTTGTTTTTGCAGATGATAGGTTTTTATATGTATATTAATCCATAAGCCGATCCAAGGTTCTATCGCAAACGGTTCAATTTCTACGTCATACTGGGTGGGGTTAACCGACTAAAAGGGATAAGTGTCCATATCTATTGAACCAAGCAAGGTAGAATCGAATTTATTTTTGCATATGGTAGGTTTTTATGTGCGTATTAATCCACAAGCTCATCCAAGGTTCTATCGCTAACGGTTCAATTTCTACGTCAAACTGGGTGAGGTTAACCGACTAAAAGGGATAAGTGTCCATATCTATTGAACCAAGCAAGATAGAAGCCATTTTGTTTTTGCAGATGATAGGTTTTTATATGTATATTAATCCACAAGCCGATCCAAGGTTCTATCGCTAACGGTTCAATTTCTACGTCATACTGGGTGGGGTTAACCGACTAAAAGGGATAAGTGTCCATATCTATTGAACCATGCAAGATAGAATCGATTTTGTTTTTGCATATGATAGGTTTTTATGTGTATATTAATCTACAAGCTGATCCAAGGTTCTACCGCTAACGGTTCAATTTCTACGTCATAAAAGGGATAAGTGTCCATATCTATTGAACCAAGCAAGACAGAATTGATTTTATTTCTGCAGATGGTAGGTTTTTATGTGTGTATTAATCCACAAGCTGATTCAAGGTTCTATCGCTAACGGTTCAATTTCTACGTCATACTGTGTGGGGTTAACCGACTAAAAGGGATAAGTGTCCATATCTATTGAACCAAGCAAGACATAATCGATTTTATTTCTGCATATGGTAGGTTTTTATGTGTGTATTAATCCACAAGCTGATCCAAGGTTCTATCGCTAACGGTTCAATTTCTACGTCATAAAAGCGATAAGTGTCCACATCTATTGAACCAAGCAAAATAGAATCGATTTAATTTTTGCAGATTATAGGTTTTTATGTGCATATTAATCCACAAGCTGATCCAAGGTTCTATCGCTAACGGTTCAATTTCTACGTCATAAAAGGGATAAGTGTCCATATCTATTGAACCAAGCAAGACAGAATTGATTTTATTTCTGCAGATGGTAGCTTTTTATGTGTGTATTAATCCACAAGCTGATTCAAGGTTCTATCGCTAACGGTTCAATTTCTACGTCATACTGTGTGGGGTTAACCGACTAAAAGGGATAAGTGTCCACATCTATTGAACCAAGCAAGATAGAATCCATTTTGTTTTTGCAGGTGATAGGTTTTTATGGATATATTGATCCACAAGCTGATCCAAGGTTCTATCGCTAACGGTTCAATTTCTACGTCATACTGGGTGGGGTTAACCGACTAATAGGGATAAGTGTCTATATCTATTGAACCAAGAAAGGCAGAATCTGATTTTGTTTTTGCAGATGGTAGGTTTTTATGTGCATATTAATCCACAAGCTGATCCAAGGTTCTATCGCTAACGGTTTAATTTCTACGTCAAACTGGGTGGGGTTAACCGACTAAAAGGGATAAGTGTCCAGATCTATTGAACCAAGCAAGACAGAATCGATTTTATTTTTGCAGATGGTAGGTTTTTATGTGTATATTAATCCAAAAGCTGATATAAGGTTCTATCGTTAGCGGTTCAATTTCTAGGTCATACTGTGTGGGGTTAACCGACTAAAAGGGATAAGTGTCCATATCTATTGAACCAAGCAAAACAGAATCGATTTTATTTCTGCAGATGGTAGGTTTTTATGTGTGTATTAATCCACAAGCTGATCCAAGGTTCTATCGCTAACGGTTCAATTTCTACGTCATACTGTGTGGGGTTAACCGACTAAAAGGGATAAGTGTCCATATCTATTGAACCGAGCAAGATAGAATCGATTTTGTTTTTGCAGATGATAGGTCTTTATGTGTATATTAATCCACAAGCTGATCCAAGGTTCTATCGCTAACGGTTCAATTTCTACGTCATACTGTGTGGGGTTAACCGACTAAAAGGGATAAGTGTCCATATCTATTGAACCAAGCAAGATAGAATCGATTTTGTTTTTGCAGATGATAGGTTTTTATGTGTATATTAATCCACAAGCCGATCCAAGGTTCTATCGCTAACGGTTCAATTTCTACGTCATGCTGGGTGGGGTTAACCGACTAAAAGGGATAAGTGTCCATATCTATTGAACCATGCATGATAGAATCGATTTTGTTTTTGAAGATGATAGGTTTTTATGTGTATATTAATCCACAAGCTGATCCAAGGTTCTATCGCTAACGGTTCAATTTCTACGTCATAAAAGGGATAAGTGTCCATATCTATTGAACCATGCAAGACAGAATTGATTTTATTTCTGCAGATGGTAGGTTTTTATGTGTGTATTAATCCACAAGCTGATTCAAGGTTCTATCGCTAACGGTTCAATTTCTACGTCATACTGTGTGGGGTTAACCGACTAAAAGGGATAAGTGTCCATATCTATTGAACCAAGCAAGACATAATCGATTTTATTTCTGCAGATGGTAGGTTTTTATATGTGTATTAATCCACAAGCTGATCCAAGGTTCTATCGCTACCGGTTCAATTTCTACGTCATAAAAGGGATAAGTGTCCATATCTATTGAACCATGCAAGACAGAATTGATTTTATTTCTGCAGATGGTAGGTTTTTATGTGTGTATTAATCCACAAGCTGATTCAAGGTTCTATCGCTAACGGTTCAATTTCTACGTCATACTGGGTGGGGTTAAACGACTAAAAGGAATAAGTGTCCATATCTATTGAACCATGCAAGATAGAATCGATTTTGTTTTTGCAGATGATAGGTTTTTATGTGTATATTAATCCACAAGCAGATCCAAGGTTCTATCGTTAACGGTTCAATTTCTACGTCATACTGTGTGGGGTTAACCGACTAAAAGGGATAAGTGTCCATATCTATTGAACCATGCATGATAGAATCGATTTTGTTTTTGAATATGATAGGTTTTTATGTGTATATTAATCCACAAGCTGATCCAAGGTTCTATCGCTAACGGTTCAATTTCTACGTCATAAAAGGGATAAGTGTCCATATCTATTGAACCAAGCAAAATAGAATCGATTTTGTTTTTGCAGATTATAGGTTTTTATGTGTATATTAATCCACAAGCTGATCCAAGGTTCTATTGCTAACGGTTCAATTTCTACGTCATACTGTGTGGGGTTAACCGACTAAAAGGGATAAGTGTCCATATCTATTGAACCATGCAAGATAGAATCGATTTTGTTTTTGCAGATGATAGGTTTTTATGTGTATATTAATCCACAAGCTGATCCAAGGTTCTATCGCTAACGGTTCAATTTCTACGTCATAAAAGGGATAAGTGTCCATATCTATTGAACCAAGCAAAATAGAATCGATTTTGTTTTTGCAGATTATAGGTTTTTATGTGTATATTAATCCACAAGCTGATCCAAGGTTCTATTTCTAACGGTTCAATTTCTACGTCATACTGTGTGGGGTTAACCGACTAAAAGGGATAAGTGTCCATATCTATTGAACCAAGCAAGATAGAAGCCATTTTGTTTTTGCAGATGATAGGTTTTTATATGTATATTAATCCACAAGCCGATCCAAGGTTCTATCGCTAACGGTTCAATTTCTACGTCATACTGGGTGGGGTTAACCGACTAAAAGGGATAAGTGTCCATATCTATTGAACCAAGCAAGATAGAAGCCATTTTGTTTTTGCAGATGATAGGTTTTTATATGTATATTAATCCACAAGCCGATCCAAGGTTCTATCGCTAACGGTTCAATTTCTACGTCATACTGGGTGGGGTTAACCGACTAAAAGGGATAAGTGTCCATATCTATTGAACCATGCAAGATAGAATCGATTTTGTTTTTGCATATGATAGGTTTTTATGTGTATATTAATCCACAAGCTGATCCAAGGTTCTATCGCTAACGGTTCAATTTCTACGTCATAAAAGGGATAAGTGTCCATATCTATTGAACCAAGCAAGACAGAATTGATTTTATTTCTGCAGATGGTAGGTTTTTATGTGTGTATTAATCCACAAGCTGATTCAAGGTTCTATCGCTAACGGTTCAATTTCTACGTCATACTGTGTGGGGTTAACCGACTAAAAGGGATAAGTGTCCATATCTATTAAACCAAGCAAGACATAATCGATTTTATTTCTGCAGATGGTAGGTTTTTATGTGTGTATTAATCCAGAAGCTGATCCAAGGTTCTATCGCTAACGGTTCAATTTCTACGTCATAAAAGCGATAAGTGTCCACATCTATTGAACCAAGCAAAATAGAATCGATTTAATTTTTGCAGATTATAGGTTTTTATGTGCATATTAATCCACAAGCTGATCCAAGGTTCTATCGCTAACGGTTCAATTTCTACGTCATACTGTGTGGGGTTAACCGACTAAAAGGGATAAGTGTCCATATCTATTGAACCAAGCAAGATAAAATCGATTTTGTTTTTGCAGATGATAGGTTTTTATGTGTGTATTAATCCACAAGCCGATCCAAGGTTCTATCGCTAACGGTTCAATTTCTACGTCATACTGGGTGGGGTTATCCGACTAATAGGGATAAGTGTCTATATCTATTGAACCAAGCAAGGTAGAATCGAATTTATTTTTGCATATGGTAGGTTTTTATGTGCGTATTAATCCACAAGCTCATCCAAGGTTCTATCGCTAACGGTTCAATTTCTACGTCAAACTGGGTGAGGTTAACCGACTAAAAGGGATAAGTGTCCATATCTATTGAACCAAGCAAGACAGAATCGATTTTATTTTTGCAGATGGTAGGTTTTTATGTGTATATTAATCCACAAGCTGATCCAAGGTTCTATCGCTAACGGTTCAATTTCTACGTCATACTGGGTGGGGTTAACCGACTAAAAGGGATAAGTGTCCATATCTAATGAACCATGCAAGATAGAATCGATTTTGTTTTTGTAGATGATAGGCTTTTATGTGTATAATAATCCACAAGCTGATCCAAGGTTCTATCGCTAACGGTTCAATTTCTACGTCATACTGGGTGGGGTTAACCGACTAAAAGGGATAAGTGTCCATATCTATTGAACCAAGCAAGATAGAATCGATTTTGTTTTTGCATATGATAGGTTTTTATGTGTATATTAATCCACAAGCTGATCCAAGGTTCTATCGCTAACGGTTCAATTTCTACGTCATACTGGGTGGGGTTAACCGACTAAAAGGGATAAGTGTCCATATCTATTGAACCAAGCAAGACATAATCGATTTTATTTCTGCAGATGGTAGGTTTTTATGTGTGTATTAATCCACAAGCTGATCCAAGGTTCTATCGCTAACGGTTCAATTTCTACGTCATACTGTGTGGGGTTAACCGACTAAAAGGGATAAGTGTCCATATCTATTGAACCGAGCAAGATAGAATCGATTTTGTTTTTGCAGATGATAGGTCTTTATGTGTATATTAATCCACAAGCTGATCCAAGGTTCTATCGCTAACGGTTCAATTTCTACGTCATACTGTGTGGGGTTAACCGACTAAAAGGTATAAGTGTCCATATCTATTGAACCAAGCAAGATAGAATCGATTTTGTTTTTGCAGATGATAGGTTTTTATGTGTATATTAATCCACAAGCCGATCCAAGGTTCTATCGCTAACGGTTCAATTTCTACGTCATGCTGGGTGGGGTTAACCGACTAAAAGGGATAAGTGTCCATATCTATTGAACCATGCATGATAGAATCGATTTTGTTTTTGAAGATGATAGCTTTTTATGTGTATATTAATCCACAAGCTGATCCAAGGTTCTATCGCTAACGGTTCAATTTCTACGTCATAAAAGGGATAAGTGTCCATATCTATTGAACCATGCAAGACAGAATTGATTTTATTTCTGCAGATGGTAGGTTTTTATGTGTGTATTAATCCACAACCTGATTCAAGGTTCTATCGCTAACGGTTCAATTTCTACGTCATACTGTGTGGGGTTAACCGACTAAAAGGGATAAGTGTCCATATCTATTGAACCAAGCAAGACATAATGGATTTTATTTCTGCAGATGGTAGGTTTTTATATGTGTATTAATCCACAAGCTGATCCAAGGTTCTATCGCTACCGGTTCAATTTCTACGTCATAAAAGGGATAAGTGTCCATATCTATTGAACCATGCAAGACAGAATTGATTTTATTTCTGCAGATGGTAGGTTTTTATGTGTGTATTAATCCACAAGCTGATTCAAGGTTCTATCGCTAACGGTTCAATTTCTACGTCATACTGGGTGGGGTTAAACGACTAAAAGGAATAAGTGTCCATATCTATTGAACCATGCAAGATAGAATCGATTTTGTTTTTGCAGATGATAGGTTTTTATGTGTATATTAATCCACAAGCAGATCCAAGGTTCTATCGTTAACGGTTCAATTTCTACGTCATACTGTGTGGGGTTAACCGACTAAAAGGGATAAGTGTCCATATCTATTGAACCATGCATGATAGGATCGATTTTGTTTTTGAAGATGATAGGTTTTTATGTGTATATTAATCCACAAGCTGATCCAAGGTTCTATCGCTAACGGTTCAATTTCTACGTCATAAAAGGGATAAGTGTCCATATCTATTGAACCAAGCAAAATAGAATCGATTTTGTTTTTGCAGATTATAGGTTTTTATGTGTATATTAATCCACAAGCTGATCCAAGGTTCTATTGCTAACGGTTCAATTTCTACGTCATACTGTGTGGGGTTAACCGACTAAAAGGGATAAGTGTCCATATCTATTGAACCATGCAAGATAGAATCGATTTTGTTTTTGCAGATGATAGGTTTTTATGTGTATATTAATCCACAAGCTGATCCAAGGTTCTATCGCTAACGGTTCAATTTCTACGTCATAAAAGGGATAAGTGTCCATATCTATTGAACCAAGCAAAATAGAATCGATTTTGTTTTTGCAGATTATAGGTTTTTATGTGTATATTAATCCACAAGCTGATCCAAGGTTCTATTGCTAACGGTTCAATTTCTACGTCATACTGTGTGGGGTTAACCGACTAAAAGGGATAAGTGTCCATATCTATTGAACCAAGCAAGATAGAAGCCATTTTGTTTTTGCATATGATAGGTTTTTATATGTATATTAATCCACAAGCCGATCCAAGGTTCTATCGCTAACGGTTCAATTTCTACGTCATACTGGGTGGGGTTAACCGACTAAAAGGGATAAGTGTCCATATCTATTGAACCAAGCAAGATAGAAGCCATTTTGTTTTTGCAGATGATAGGTTTTTATATGTATATTAATCCACAAGCCGATCCAAGGTTCTATCGCTAACGGTTCAATTTCTACGTCATACTGGGTGGGGTTAACCGACTAAAAGGGATAAGTGTCCATATCTATTGAACCATGCAAGATAGAATCGATTTTGTTTTTGCATATGATAGGTTTTTATGTGTATATTAATCCACAAGCTGATCCAAGGTTCTATCGCTAACGGTTCAATTTCTACGTCATAAAAGGGATAAGTGTCCACATCTATTGAACCAAGCAAGACAGAATTGATTTTATTTCTGCAGATGGTAGGTTTTTATGTGTGTATTAATCCACAAGCTGATTCAAGGTTCTATCGCTAACGGTTCAATTTCTACGTCATACTGTGTGGGGTTAACCGACTAAAAGGGATAAGTGTCCATATCTATTAAACCAAGCAAGACATAATCGATTTTATTTCTGCAGATGGTAGGTTTTTATGTGTGTATTAATCCAGAAGCTGATCCAAGGTTCTATCGCTAACGGTTCAATTTCTACGTCATAAAAGCGATAAGTGTCCACATCTATTGAACCAAGCAAAATAGAATCGATTTAATTTTTGCAGATTATAGGTTTTTATGTGCATATTAATCCACAAGCTGATCCAAGGTTCTATCGCTAACGGTTCAATTTCTACGTCATACTGTGTGGGGTTAACCGACTAAAAGGGATAAGTGTCCATATCTATTGAACCAAGCAAGATAAAATCGATTTTGTTTTTGCAGATGATAGGTTTTTATGTGTGTATTAATCCACAAGCCGATCCAAGGTTCTATCGCTAACGGTTCAATTTCTACGTCATACTGGGTGGGGTTATCCGACTAATAGGGATAAGTGTCTATATCTATTGAACCAAGCAAGGTAGAATCGAATTTATTTTTGCATATGGTAGGTTTTTATGTGCGTATTAATCCACAAGCTCATCCAAGGTTCTATCGCTAACGGTTCAATTTCTACGTCAAACTGGGTGAGGTTAACCGACTAAAAGGGATAAGTGTCCATATCTATTGAACCAAGCAAGACAGAATCGATTTTATTTTTGCAGATGGTAGGTTTTTATGTGTATATTAATCCACAAGCTGATCCAAGGTTCTATCGCTAACGGTTCAATTTCTACGTCATACTGGGTGGGGTTAACCGACTAAAAGGGATAAGTGTCCATATCTATTGAACCAAGCAAGACAGAATCGATTTTATTTTTGCAGATGGTAGGTTTTTATGTGTATATTAATCCACAAGCTGATCCAAGGTTCTATCGCTAACGGTTCAATTTCTACGGCATACTGGGTGGGGTTAACCGACTAAAAGGGATAAGTGTCCATATCTATTGAACCATGCAAGATAGAATCGATTTTGTTTTTGCATATGATAGGTTTTTATGTGTATATTAATCCACAAGCTGATCCAAGGTTCTATCGCTAACGGTTCAATTTCTACGTCATAAAAGGGATAAGTGTCCATATCTATTGAACCAAGCAAAATAGGATCGATTTTATTTTTGCAGATTATAGGTTTTTATGTGTATATTAATCCACAAGCTGACCCAAGGTTCTATCGCTAACGGTTCAATTTCTACGTCATACTGTGTGGGGTTAACCGACTAAAAGGGATAAGTGTCCATATGTATTGAACCAATCAAGACAGAATCGATTTTATTTCTGCAGATGGTAGGATTTTATGTGTATATTCATCCACAAGCTGATCCAAGGTTCTATCGCTAACGGTTCAATTTCTACGTCATAAAAGGGGGTAAGTGTTTACATCTATTGAACCAAGCAAAATAGAATCGATTTTATTTTTGCAGATTATAGGTTTTATGTGTATATTAATCCACAAGCTGATCCAAGGTTCTACCGCTAACGGTTCAATTTCTACGTCATACTGGGTGGGGATAACCGACTAAAAGGGATAAGTGTCCATATCTATTGAACCATGCAAGATAGAATCGATTTTGTGTTTGCAAATGATAGGTTTTTATGTGTATATTAATCCACAAGCTGATCCAAGGTTCTATCGCTAACGGTTCAATTTCTACGTCATAAAAGGGATAAGTGTCCATATCTATTGAACCAAGCAAAATAGAATCGATTTTGTTTTTGCGGATTATAGGTTTTTATGTGTATATTAATCCACAAGCTGATCCAAGGTTCTATCGCTAACGGTTCAATTTCTACGTCATACTGTGTGGGGTTAACCGACTAAAAGGGATAAGTGTCCATATCTATTGAATCAAGCAAGATAGAAGCGATTTTGTTTTTGCAGATGATAGGTTTTTATATGTATATTAATCCACAAGCCGATCCAAGGTTCTATCGCTAACGGTTCAATTTCTACGTCATACTGGGTGGGGTTAACCGACTAAAAGGGATAAGTGTCCATATCTATTGAACCATGCAAGATAGAATCGATTTTGTTTTTGCATATGATAGGTTTTTATGTGTATATTAATCCACAAGCTGATCCAAGGTTCTATCGCTAACGGTTCAATTTCTACGTCATAAAAGGGATAAGTGTCCATATCTATTGAACCAAGCAAGACAGAATTGATTTTATTTCTGCAGATGGTAGGTTTTTATGTGTGTATTAATCCACAAGCTGATTCAAGGTTCTATCGCTAACGGTTCAATTTCTACGTCATACTGTGTGGGGTTAACCGACTAAAAGGGATAAGTGTCCATATCTATTGAACCAAGCAAGACATAATCGATTTTATTTCTGCAGATGGTAGGTTTTTATGTGTGTATTAATCCACAAGCTGATCCAAGGTTCTATCGCTAACGGTTCAATTTCTACGTCATAAAAGCGATAAGTGTCCACATCTATTGAACCAAGCAAAATAGAATCGATTTAATTTTTGCAGATTATAGGTTTTTATGTGCATATTAATCCACAAGCTGATCCAAGGTTCTATCGCTAACGGTTCAATTTCTACGTCATACTGTATGGGGTTAACCGACTAAAAGGGATAAGTGTCCATATCTATTGAACCAAGCAAGATAAAATCGATTTTGTTTTTGCAGATGATAGGTTTTTATGTGTGTATTAATCCACAAGCCGATCCAAGGTTCTATCGCTAACGGTTCAATTTCTACGTCATACTGGGTGGGGTTATCCGACTAATAGGGATAAGTGTCTATATCTATTGAACCAAGCAAGGTAGAATCGAATTTATTTTTGCATATGGTAGGTTTTTATGTGTATATTAATCCACAAGCTGATCCAAGGTTCTATCGCTAACGGTTCAATTTCTACGTCATACTGGGTGGGGTTAACCGACTAAAAGGGATAAGTGTCCATATCTATTGAACCATGCAAGATAGAATCGATTTTGTTTTTGTAGATGATAGGCTTTTATGTGTATATTAATCCACAAGCTGATCCAAGGTTCTATCGCTAACGGTTCAATTTCTACGTCATACTGGGTGGGGTTAACCGACTAAAAGGGATAAGTGTCCATATCTATTGAACCAAGCAAGATAGAATCGATTTTGTTTTTGCATATGATAGGTTTTTATGTGTATATTAATCCACAAGCTGATCCAAGGTTCTATCGCTAACGGTTCAATTTCTACGTCATACTGGGTGGGGTTAACCGACTAAAAGGGATAAGTGTCCATATCTATTGAACCATGCAAGATAGAATCGATTTTGTTTTTGCATATGATAGGTTTTTATGTGTATATTAATCCACAAGCTGATCCAAGGTTCTATCGCTAACGGTTCAATTTCTACGTCATAAAAGGTATAAGTGTCCATATCTATTGAACCAAGCAAAATAGGATCGATTTTATTTTTGCAGATTATAGGTTTTTATGTGTATATTAATCCACAAGTTGACCCAAGGTTCTATCGCTAACGGTTCAATTTCTACGTCATACTGTGTGGGGTTAACCGACTAAAAGGGATAAGTGTCCATATCTATTGAACCAATCAAGACAGAATCGATTTTATTTCTGCAGATGGTAGGTTTTTATGTGTATATTCATCCACAAGCTGATCCAAGGTTCTATCGCTAACGGTTCAATTTCTACGTCATAAAAGGGATAAGTGTTTACATCTATTGAACCAAGCAAAATAGAATCGATTTTATTTTTGCAGATTATAGGTTTTTATGTGTATATTAATCCACAAGCTGATCCAAGGTTCTACCGCTAACGGTTCAATTTCTACGTCATACTGGGTGGGGATAACCGACTAAAAGGGATAAGTGTCCATATCTATTGAACCATGCAAGATAGAATCGATTTTGTTTTTGCATATGATAGGTTTTTATGTGTATATTAATCCACAAGCTGATCCAAGGTTCTATCGCTAACGGTTCAATTTCTACGTCATAAAAGGGATAAGTGTCCATATCTATTGAACCAAGCAAAATAGGATCGATTTTATTTTTGCAGATTATAGGTTTTTATGTGTGTATTAATCCACAAGCTGACCCAAGGTTCTATCGCTAACGGTTCAATTTCTACGTCATACTGTGTGGGGTTAACCGACTAAAAGGGATAAGTGTCCATATCTATTGAACCAATCAAGACAGAATCGATTTTATTTCTGCAGATGGTAGGATTTTATGTGTATATTCATCCACAAGCTGATCCAAGGTTCTATCGCTAACGGTTCAATTTCTACGTCATAAAAGGGATAAGTGTCCATATCTATTGAACCAAGCAAAATAGAATCGATTTTGTTTTTGCAGATTATAGGTTTTTATGTGTATATTAATCCACAAGCTGATCCAAGGTTCTATCGCTAACGGTTCAATTTCTACGTCATACTGTGTGGGGTTAACCGACTAAAAGGGATAAGTGTCCATATCTATTGAACCAAGAAGATAGAAGCGATTTTGTTTTTGCAGATGATAGGTTTTTATATGTATATTAATCCACAAGCCGATCCAAGGTTCTACCGCTAACGGTTCAATTTCTACGTCATACTGGGTGGGGTTAACCGACTAAAAGGGATAAGTGTCCATATCTATTGAACCATGCAAGATAGAATCGATTTTGTTTTTGCATATGATAGGTTTTTATGTGTATATTAATCCACAAGCTGATCCAAGGTTCTATCGCTAACGGTTCAATTTCTACGTCATAAAAGGGATAAGTGTCCATATCTATTGAACCAAGCAAGACAGAATTGATTTTATTTCTGCAGATGGTAGGTTTTTATGTGTGTATTAATCCACAAGCTGATTCAAGGTTCTATCGCTAACGGTTCAATTTCTACGTCATACTGTGTGGGGTTAACCGACTAAAAGGGATAAGTGTCCATATCTATTGAACCAAGCAAGACATAATCGATTTTATTTCTCCAGATGGTAGGTTTTTATGTGTGTATTAATCCACAAGCTGATCCAAGGTTCTATCGCTAACGGTTCAATTTCTACGTCATAAAAGCGATAAGTGTCCACATCTATTGAACCAAGCAAAATAGAATCGATTTAATTTTTGCAGATTATAGGTTTTTATGTGCATATTAATCCACAAGCTGATCCAAGGTTCTATCGCTAACGGTTCAATTTCTACGTCATACTGTGTGGGGTTAACCGACTAAAAGGGATAAGTGTCCATATCTATTGAACCAAGCAAGATAAAATCGATTTTGTTTTTGCAGATGATAGGTTTTTATGTGTGTATTAATCCACAAGCCGATCCAAGGTTCTATCGTTAACGGTTCAATTTCTACGTCATACTGGGTGGGGTTATCCGACTAATAGGGATAAGTGTCTATATCTATTGAACCAAGCAAGGTAGAATCGAATTTATTTTTGCATATGGTAGGTTTTTATGTGCGTATTAATCCACAAGCTCATCCAAGGTTCTATCGCTAACGGTTCAATTTCTACGTCAAACTGGGTGAGGTTAACCGACTAAAAGGGATAAGTGTCCATATCTATTGAACCAAGCAAGACAGAATCGATTTTATTTTTGCAGATGGTAGGTTTTTATGTGTATATTAATCCACAAGCTGATCCAAGGTTCTATCGCTAACGGTTCAATTTCTACGTCATACTGGGTGGGGTTAACCGACTAAAAGGGATAAGTGTCCATATCTATTGAACCATGCAAGATAGAATCGATTTTGTTTTTGTAGATGATAGGCTTTTATGTGTATATTAATCCACAAGCTGATCCAAGGTTCTATCGCTAACGGTTCAATTTCTACGTCATACTGGGTGGGGTTAACCGACTAAAAGGGATAAGTGTCCATATCTATTGAACCAAGCAAGATAGAATCGATTTTGTTTTTGCATATGATAGGTTTTTATGTGTATATTAATCCACAAGCTGATCCAAGGTTCTATCGCTAACGGTTCAATTTCTACGTCATACTGGGTGGGGTTAACCGACTAAAAGGGATAAGTGTCCATATCTATTGAACCATGCAAGATAGAATCGATTTTGTTTTTGCATATGATAGGTTTTTATGTGTATATTAATCCACAAGCTGATCCAAGGTTCTATCGCTAACGCTTCAATTTCTACGTCATAAAAGGGATAAGTGTCCATATCTATTGAACCAAGCAAAATAGGATCGATTTTATTTTTGCAGATTATAGGTTTTTATGTGTATATTAATCCGCAAGCTGACCCAAGGTTCTATCGCTAACGGTTCAATTTCTACGTCATACTGTGTGGGGTTAACCGACTAAAAGGGATAAGTGTCCATATCTATTGAACCAATCAAGACAGAATCGATTTTATTTCTGCAGATGGTAGGTTTTTATGTGTATATTCATCCACAAGCTGATCCAAGGTTCTATCGCTAACGGTTCAATTTCTACGTCATAAAAGGGATAAGTGTTTACATCTATTGAACCAAGCAAAATAGAATCGATTTTATTTTTGCAGATTATAGGTTTTTATGTGTATATTAATCCACAAGCTGATCCAAGGTTCTACCGCTAACGGTTCAATTTCTACGTCATACTGGGTGGGGATAACCGACTAAAAGGGATAAGTGTCCATATCTATTGAACCATGCAAGATAGAATCGATTTTGTTTTTGCAGATGATAGGTTTTTATGTGTATATTAATCCACAAGCTGATCCAAGGTTCTATCGCTAACGGTTCAATTTCTACGTCATAAAAGGGATAAGTGTCCATATCTATTGAACCAAGCAAAATAGAATCGATTTTGTTTTTGCAGATTATAGGTTTTTATGTGTATATTAATCCACAAGCTGATCCAAGGTTCTATTGCTAACGGTTCAATTTCTACGTCATACTGTGTGGGGTTAACCGACTAAAAGGGATAAGTGTCCATATCTATTGAACCAAGCAAGATAGAAGCCATTTTGTTTTTGCAGATGATAGGTTTTTATATGTATATTAATCCACAAGCCGATCCAAGGTTCTATCGCTAACGGTTCAATTTCTACGTCATACTGGGTGGGGTTAACCGACTAAAAGGGATAAGTGTCCATATCTATTGAACCATGCAAGATAGAATCTATTTTGTTTTTGCATATGATAGGTTTTTATGTGTATATTAATCTACAAGCTGATCCAAGGTTCTACCGCTAACGGTTCAATTTCTACGTCATAAAAGGGATAAGTGTCCATATCTATTGAACCAAGCAAGACAGAATTGATTTTATTTCTGCAGATGGTAGGTTTTTATGTGTGTATTAATCCACAAGCTGATTCAAGGTTCTATCGCTAACGGTTCAATTTCTACGTCATACTGTGTGGGGTTAACCGACTAAAAGGGATAAGTGTCCATATCTATTGAACCAAGCAAGACATAATCGATTTTATTTCTGCATATGGTAGGTTTTTATGTGTGTATTAATCCACAAGCTGATCCAAGGTTCTATCGCTAACGGTTCAATTTCTACGTCATAAAAGCGATAAGTGTCCACATCTATTGAACCAAGCAAAATAGAATCGATTTAATTTTTGCAGATTATAGGTTTTTATGTGCATATTAATCCACAAGCTGATCCAAGGTTCTATCGCTAACGGTTCAATTTCTACGTCATACTGTGTGGGGTTAACCGACTAAAAGGGATAAGTGTCCATATCTATTAAACCAAGCAAGATAGAATCGATTTTGTTTTTGCAGATGATAGGTTTTTATGTGTATATTAATCCACAAGCCGATCCCAGGTTCTATCGCTAACGGTTCAATTTCTACGTCATACTGGGTGGGGTTAACCGACTAAAAGGGATAAGTGTCCATATCTATTGAACCATGCAAGATAGAATCGATTTTGTTTTTGCAGATGATAGGTTTTTATGTGTATATTAATCCACAAGCTGATCCAAGGTTCTATCGCTAACGGTTCAATTTCTACGTCATAAAAGGGATAAGTGTCCATATCTATTGAACCAAGCAAGACAGAATTGATTTTATTTCTGCAGATGGTAGCTTTTTATGTGTGTATTACTCCACAAGCTGATTCAAGGTTCTATCGCTAACGGTTCAATTTCTACGTCATACTGTGTGGGGTTACCCGACTAAAAGGGATAAGTGTCCACATCTATTGAACCAAGCAAGATAGAATCCATTTTGTTTTTGCAGGTGATAGGTTTTTATGGATATATTGATCCACAAGCTGATCCAAGGTTCTATCGCTAACGGTTCAATTTCTACGTCATACTGGGTGGGGTTAACCGACTAATAGGGATAAGTGTCTATATCTATTGAACCAAGAAAGGCAGAATCTGATTTTGTTTTTGCAGATGGTAGGTTTTTATGTGCATATTTATCCACAAGCTGATCCAAGGTTCTATCGCTAACGGTTTAATTTCTACGTCAAACTGGGTGGGGTTAACCGACTAAAAGGGATAAGTGTCCAGATCTATTGAACCAAGCAAGACAGAATCGATTTTATTTTTGCAGATGGTAGGTTTTTATGTGTATATTAATCCAAAAGCTGATCCAAGGTTCTATCGTTAGCGGTTCAATTTCTAGGTCATACTGTGTGGGGTTAACCGACTAAAAGGGATAAGTGTCCATATCTATTGAACCAAGCAAAACAGAATCGATTTTATTTCTGCAGATGGTAGGTTTTTATGTGTGTATTAATCCACAAGCTGATCCAAGGTTCTATCGCTAACGGTTCAATTTCTACGTCATACTGTGTGGGGTTAACCGACTAAAAGGGATAAGTGTCCATATCTATTGAACCGAGCAAGATAGAATCGATTTTGTTTTTGCAGATGATAGGTCTTTATGTGTATATTAATCCACAAGCTGATCCAAGGTTCTATCGCTAACGGTTCAATTTCTACGTCATACTGTGTGGGGTTAACCGACTAAAAGGGATAAGTGTCCATATCTATTGAACCAAGCAAGATAGAATCGATTTTGTTTTTGCAGATGATAGGTTTTTATGTGTATATTAATCCACAAGCCGATCCAAGGTTCTATCGCTAACGGTTCAATTTCTACGTCATGCTGGGTGGGGTTAACCGACTAAAAGGGATAAGTGTCCATATCTATTGAACCATGGAAGATAGAGTCGATTTTGTTTTTGCAGATGATAGGTTTTTATGTGTATATTAATCAACAAGCTGATCCAAGGTTCTATCGCTAACGGTTCAATTTCTACGTCATAAAAGGGATAAGTGTCCATATCTATTGAACCAAGCAAAATAGAATCGATTTTATTTTTGCAGATTATAGGTTTTTATGTGTATATTAATCCACAAGCTGATCCAAGGTTCTATCGCTAACGGTTCAATTTCTACGTCATAAAAGGGATAAGTGTCCATATCTATTGAACCAAGCAAGACAGAATTGATTTTATTTCTGCAGATGGTAGGTTTTTATGTGTGTATTAATCCACAAGCTGATTCAAGGTTCTATCGCTAACGGTTCAATTTCTACGTCATACTGTGTGGGGTTAACCGACTAAAAGGGATAAGTGTCCATATCTATTGAACCAAGCAAGACATAATCGATTTTATTTCTGCAGATGGTAGGTTTTTATGTGTGTATTAATCCACAAGCTGATCCAAGGTTCTATCGCTACCGGTTCAATTTCTACGTCATAAAAGGGATAAGTGTCCGTATCTATTGAACCATGCAAGACAGAATTGATTTTATTTCTGCAGATGGTAGGTTTTTATGTGTGTATTAATCCACAAGCTGATTCAAGGTTCTATCGCTAACGGTTCAATTTCTACGTCATACTGGGTGGGGTTAAACGACTAAAAGGAATAAGTGTCCATATCTATTGAACCATGCAAGATAGAATCGATTTTGTTTTTGCAGATGATAGGTTTTTATGTGTATATTAATCCACAAGCAGATCCAAGGTTCTATCGTTAACGGTTCAATTTCTACGTCATACTGTGTGGGGTTAACCGACTAAAAGGGATAAGTGTCCATATCTATTGAACCATGCATGATAGAATCGATTTTGTTTTTGAAGATGATAGGTTTTTATGTGTATATTAATCCACAAGCTGATCCAAGGTTCTATCGCTAACGGTTCAATTTCTACGTCATAAAAGGTATAAGTGTCCATATCTATTGAACCAAGCAAGACAGAATTGATTTTATTTCTGCAGATGGTAGGTTTTTATGTGTGTATTAATCCACAAGCTGATGCAAGGTTCTATCGCTAACGGTTCAATTTCTACGTCATACTGTGTGGGGTTAACCGACTAAAAGGGATAAGTGTCCATATCTATTGAACCAAGCAAGATAGGATCCATTTTGTTTTTGCAGGTGATAGGTTTTTATGTGTGTATTAATCCACAAGCTAATCCGAGGTTCTATCGCTAACGGTTCAATTTCTACGTCATACTGGGTGGGGTTAACCGACTAAAAGGAATAAGTGTCCATATCTATTGAACCATGCAAGATAGAATCGATTTTGTTTTTGCAGATGATAGGTTTTTATGTGTATATTAATGCAAAAGCTGATCCAAGGTTCTATCGTTAACGGTTCAATTTCTACGTCATACTGTGTGGGGTTAACCGACTAAAAGGGATAAGTGTCCATATCTATTGAACCATGCAAGATAGAATCGATTTTGTTTTTGCAGGTGATAGGTTTTTATGTGTATATTAATCCACAAGCTGATCCAAGGTTCTATCGCTAACGGTTCAATTTCTATGTCATACTGGGTGGGGTTAACCGACTAAAAGGAAGAAGTGTCCATATCTATTGAACCATGCAAGATAGAATCGATTCTGTTTTTGCAGATGATAGGTTTTTATGTGTATATTAATCCACAAGCCGATCCCAGGTTCTATCGCTAACGGTTCAATTTCTACGTCATACTGGGTGGGGTTAACCGACTAAAAGGGATAAGTGTCCATATCTATTGAACCATGCAAGATAGAATTGATTTTATTTCTGCAGATGGTAGGTTTTTATGTGTGTATTAATCCACAAGCTGATTCAAGGTTCTATCGCTAACGGTTCAATTTCTACGTCATACTGTGTGGGGTTAACCGACTAAAAGGGATAAGTGTCCATATCTATTGAACCAAGCAAAACAGAATCGATTTTATTTCTGCAGATGGTAGGTTTTTATGTGTGTATTAATCCACAAGCTGATCCGAGGTTCTATCGCTAACGGTTCAATTTCTACGTCATACTGGGTGGGGTTAACCGACTAAAAGGAATAAGTGTCCATATCTATTGAACCATGCAAGATAGAATCGATTTTGTTTTTGCAGATGATAGGTTTTTATGTGTATATTAATCCACAAGCTGACCCAAGGTTCTATCGTTAACGGTTCAATTTCTACGTCATACTGTGTGGAGTTAACCGACTAAAAGGGATAAGTGTCCATATCTATTGAACCATGCAAGATAGAATCGATTTTGTTTTTGCAGATGATAGGTTTTTATGTGTATATTAATCCACAAGCTGATCCAAGGTTCTATCGCTAACGGTTCAATTTCTACGTCATAAAAGGGATAAGTGTCCATATCTATTTAACCAAGCAAGACAGAATTGATTTTATTTCTGCAGATGGTAGGTTTTTATGTGTGTATTAATCCACAAGCTGATTCAAGGTTCTATCGCTAACGGTTCAATTTCTACGTCATACTGTGTGGGGTTAACCGACTAAAAGGGATAAGTGTCCATATCTATTGAACCAAGCAAGACATAATCGATTTTATTTCTGCAGATGGTAGGTTTTTATGTGTGTATTAATCCACAAGCTGATCCAAGGTTCTATCGCTAACGGTTCAATTTCTACGTCATAAAAGCGATAAGTGTCCACATCTATTGAACCAAGCAAAATAGAATCGATTTAATTTTTGCAGATTATAGGTTTTTATGTGCATATTAATCCACAAGCTGATCCAAGGTTCTATCGCTAACGGTTCAATTTCTACGTCATACTGTGTGGGGTTAACCGACTAAAAGGGATAAGTGTCCATATCTATTGAACCAAGCAAGATAAAATCGATTTTGTTTTTGCAGATGATAGGTTTTTATGTGTGTATTAATCCACAAGCCGATCCAAGGTTCTATCGCTAACGGTTCAATTTCTACGTCATACTGGGTGGGGTTATCCGACTAATAGGGATAAGTGTCTATATCTATTGAACCAAGCAAGGTAGAATCGAATTTATTTTTGCATATGGTAGGTTTTTATGTGCGTATTAATCCACAAGCTCATCCAAGGTTCTATCGCTAACGATTCAATTTCTACGTCAAACTGGGTGAGGTTAACCGACTAAAAGGGATAAGTGTCCATATCTATTGAACCAAGCAAGACAGAATCGATTTTATTTTTGCAGATGGTAGGTTTTTATGTGTATATTAATCCACAAGCTGATCCAAGGTTCTATCGCTAACGGTTCAATTTCTACGTCATACTGGGTGGGGTTAACCGACTAAAAGGGATAAGTGTCCATATCTATTGAACCATGCAAGATAGAATCGATTTTGTTTTTGTAGATGATAGGCTTTTATGTGTATATTAATCCACAAGCTGATCCAAGGTTCTATCGCTAACGGTTCAATTTCTACGTCATACTGGGTGGGGTTAACCGACTAAAAGGGATAAGTGTCCATATCTATTGAACCAAGCAAGATAGAATCGATTTTGTTTTTGCATATGATAGGTCTTTATGTGTATATTAATCCACAAGCTGATCCAAGGTTCTATCGCTAACGGTTCAATTTCTACGTCATACTGGGTGGGGTTAACCGACTAAAAGGGATAAGTGTCCATATCTATTGAACCATGCAAGATAGAATCGATTTTGTTTTTGCATATGATAGGTTTTTATGTGTATATTAATCCACAAGCTGATCCAAGGTTCTATCGCTAACGGTTCAATTTCTACGTCATAAAAGGGATAAGTGTCCATATCTATTGAACCAAGCAAAATAGGATCGATTTTATTTTTGCAGATTATAGGTTTTTATGTGTATATTAATCCACAAGCTGACCCAAGGTTCTATCGCTAACGGTTCAATTTCTACGTCATACTGTGTGGGGTTAACCGACTAAAAGGGATAAGTGTCCATATCTATTGAACCAATCAAGACAGAATCGATTTTATTTCTGCAGATGGTAGGTTTTTATGTGTATATTCATCCACAAGCTGATCCAAGGTTCTATCGCTAACGGTTCAATTTCTACGTCATAAAAGGGATAAGTGTTTACATCTATTGAACCAAGCAAAATAGAATCGATTTTATTTTTGCAGATTATAGGTTTTTATGTGTATATTAATCCACAAGCTGATCCAAGGTTCTACAGCTAACGGTTCAATTTCTACGTCATACTGGGTGGGGATAACCGACTAAAAGGGATAAGTGTCCATATCTATTGAACCATGCAAGATAGAATCGATTTTGTTTTTGCAGATGATAGGTTTTTATGTGTATATTAATCCACAAGCTGATCCAAGGTTCTATCGCTAACGGTTCAATTTCTACGTCATAAAAGGGATAAGTGTCCATATCTATTGAACCAAGCAAAATAGAATCGATTTTGTTTTTGCAGATTATAGGTTTTTATGTGTATATTAATCCACAAGCTGATCCAAGGTTCTATTGCTAACGGTTCAATTTCTACGTCATACTGTGTGGGGTTAACCGACTAAAAGGGATAAGTGTCCATATCTATTGAACCAAGCAAGATAGAAGCGATTTTGTTTTTGCAGATGATAGTTTTTTATATGTATATTAATCCACAAGCCGATCCAAAGTTCTATCGCTAACGGTTCAATTTCTACGTCATACTGGGTGGGGTTAACCGACTAAAAGGGATAAGTGTCCATATCTATTGAACCATGCAAGATAGAATCGATTTTGTTTTTGCATATGATAGGTTTTTATGTGTATATTAATCTACAAGCTGATCCAAGGTTCTATCGCTAACGGTTCAATTTCTACGTCATAAAAGGGATAAGTGTCCATATCTATTGAACCAAGCAAGACAGAATTGATTTTATTTCTGCAGATGGTAGGTTTTTATGTGTGTATTAATCCACAAGCTGATTCAAGGTTCTATCGCTAACGGTTCAATTTCTACGTCATACTGTGTGGGGTTAACCGACTAAAAGGGATAAGTGTCCATATCTATTGAACCAAGCAAGACATAATCGATTTTATTTCTGCATATGGTAGGTTTTTATGTGTGTATTAATCCACAAGCTGATCCAAGGTTCTATCGCTAACGGTTCAATTTCTACGTCATACTGTGTGGGGTTAACCGACTAAAAGGGATAAGTGTCCATATCTATTTAACCAAGCAAGACAGAATTGATTTTATTTCTGCAGATGGTAGGTTTTTATGTGTATATTAATCCACAAGCTGATCCAAGGTTCTATCGCTAACGGTTCAATTTCTACGTCATACTGTGTGGGGTTAACCGACTAAAAGGGATAAGTGTCCATATCTATTTAACCAAGCAAGACAGAATTGATTTTATTTCTGCAGATGGTAGGTTTTTATGTGTATATTAATCCACAAGCTGATCCAAGGTTCTATCGCTAACGGTTCAATTTCTACGTCATACTGGGTGGGGTTAACAGACTAAAAGGGATAAGTGTCCATATCTATTTAACCAAGCAAGACAGAATTGATTTTGTTTTTGCATATGATAGGTTTTTATGTGTATATTAATCCACAAGCTGATCCAAGGTTCTATCGCTAACGGTTCAATTTCTACGTCATACTGTGTGGGGTTAACCGACTAAAAGGGATAAGTGTCCATATCTATTTAACCAAGCAAGACAGAATTGATTTTATTTCTGCAGATGGTAGGTTTTTATGTGTATATTAATCCACAAGCTGATCCAAGGTTCTATCGCTAACGGTTCAATTTCTACGTCATACTGGGTGGGGTTAACCGACTAAAAGGGATAAGTGTCCATATCTATTTAACCAAGCAAGACAGAATTGATTTTATTTCTGCAGATGGTAGGTTTTTATGTGTATATTAATCCACAAGCTGATCCAAGGTTCTATCGCTAACGGTTCAATTTCTACGTCATACTGTGTGGGGTTAACTGACTAAAAGGGATAAGTGTCCATATCTATTTAACCAAGCAAGACAGAATTGATTTTATTTCTGCAGATGGTAGGTTTTTATGTGTATATTAATCCACAAGCTGATCCAAGGTTCTATCGCTAACGGTTCAATTTCTACGTCATACTGGGTGGGGTTAACCGACTAAAAGGGATAAGTGTCCATATCTATTGAATCATGCAAGATAGAATCGATTTTGTTTTTGCATATGATAGGTTTTTATGTGTATATTAATCCACAAGCTGATCCAAGGTTCTATCGCTAACGGTTCAATTTCTACGTCATAAAAGGGATAAGTGTCCATATCTATTGAACCAAGCAAAATAGGATCGATTTTATTTTTGCAGATTATAGGTTTTTATGTGTATATTAATCCACAAGCTGACCCAAGGTTCTATCGCTAACGGTTCAATTTCTACGTCATACTGTGTGGGGTTAACCGACTAAAAGGGATAAGTGTCCATATCTATTGAACCAATCAAGACAGAATCGATTTTATTTCTGCAGATGGTAGGTTTTTATGTGTATATTCATCCACAAGCTGATCCAAGGTTCTATCGCTAACGGTTCAATTTCTACGTCATAAAAGGGATAAGTGTTTACATCTATTGAACCAAGCAAAATAGAATCGATTTTATTTTTGCAGATTATAGGTTTTTATGTGTATATTAATCCACAAGCTGATCCAAGGTTCTACCGCTAACGGTTCAATTTCTACGTCATACTGGGTGGGGATAACCGACTAAAAGGGATAAGTGTCCATATCTATTGAACCATGCAAGATAGAATCGATTTTGTTTTTGCAGATGATAGGTTTTTATGTGTATATTAATCCACAAGCTGATCCAAGGTTCTATCGCTAACGGTTCAATTTCTACGTCATAAAAGGGATAAGTGTCCATATCTATTGAACCAAGCAAAATAGAATCGATTTTGTTTTTGCAGATTATAGGTTTTTATGTGTATATTAATCCACAAGCTGATCCAAGGTTCTATTGCTAACGGTTCAATTTCTACGTCATACTGTGTGGGGTTAACCGACTAAAAGGGATAAGTGTCCATATCTATTGAACCAAGCAAGATAGAAGCGATTTTGTTTTTGCAGATGATAGGTTTTTATATGTATATTAATCCACAAGCCGATCCAAGGTTCTATCGCTAACGGTTCAATTTCTACGTCATACTGGGTGGGGTTAACCGACTAAAAGGGATAAGTGTCCATATCTATTGAACCATGCAAGATAGAATCGATTTTGTTTTTGCATATGATAGGTTTTTATGTGTATATTAATCTACAAGCTGATCCAAGGTTCTATCGCTAACGGTTCAATTTCTACGTCATAAAAGGGATAAGTGTCCATATCTATTGAACCAAGCAAGACAGAATTGATTTTATTTCTGCAGATGGTAGGTTTTTATGTGTGTATTAATCCACAAGCTGATTCAAGGTTCTATCGCTAACGGTTCAATTTCTACGTCATACTGTGTGGGGTTAACCGACTAAAAGGGATAAGTGTCCATATCTATTGAACCAAGCAAGACATAATCGATTTTATTTCTGCATATGGTAGGTTTTTATGTGTGTATTAATCCACAAGCTGATCCAAGGTTCTATCGCTAACGGTTCAATTTCTACGTCATAAAAGCGATAAGTGTCCACATCTATTGAACCAAGCAAAATAGAATCGATTTAATTTTTGCAGATTATAGGTTTTTATGTGCATATTAATCCACAAGCTGATCCAAGGTTCTATCGCTAACGGTTCAATTTCTACGTCATACTGTGTGGGGTTAACCGACTAAAAGGGATAAGTGTCCATATCTATTAAACCAAGCAAGATAGAATCGATTTTGTTTTTGCAGATGATAGGTTTTTATGTGTATATTAATCCACAAGCCGATCCCAGGTTCTATCGCTAACGGTTCAATTTCTACGTCATACTGGGTGGGGTTAACCGACTAAAAGGGATAAGTGTCCATATCTATTGAACCATGCAAGATAGAATCGATTTTGTTTTTGCAGATGATAGGTTTTTATGTGTATATTAATCCACAAGCTGATCCAAGGTTCTATCGCTAACGGTTCAATTTCTACGTCATAAAAGGGATAAGTGTCCATATCTATTGAACCAAGCAAGACAGAATTGATTTTATTTCTGCAGATGGTAGCTTTTTATGTGTGTATTAATCCACAAGCTAATTCAAGGTTCTATCGCTAACGGTTCAATTTCTACGTCATACTGTGTGGGGTTAACCGACTAAAAGGGATAAGTGTCCACATCTATTGAACCAAGCAAGATAGAATCCATTTTGTTTTTGCAGGTGATAGGTTTTTATGGATATATTGATCCACAAGCTGATCCAAGGTTCTATCGTTAGCGGTTCAATTTCTAGGTCATACTGTGTGGGGTTAACCGACTAAAAGGGATAAGTGTCCATATCTATTGAACCAAGCAAAACAGAATCGATTTTACTTCTGCAGATGGTAGGTTTTTATGTGTGTATTAATCCACAAGCTGATCCAAGGTTCTATCGCTAACGGTTCAATTTCTACGTCATACTGTGTGGGGTTAACCGGCTAAAAGGGATAAGTGTCCATATCTATTGAACCGAGCAAGATAGAATCGATTTTGTTTTTGCAGATGATAGGTCTTTATGTGTATATTAATCCACAAGCTGATCCAAGGTTCTATCGCTAACGGTTCAATTTCTACGTCATACTGTGTGGGGTTAACCGACTAAAAGGGATAAGTGTCCATATCTATTGAACCAAGTAAGATAGAATCGATTTTGTTTTTGCAGATGATAGGTTTTTATGTGTATATTAATCCACAAGCCGATCCAAGGTTCTATCGCTAACGGTTCAATTTCTACGTCATACTGGGTGGGGTTAACCGACTAAAAGAGATAAGTGTCCATATCTATTGAACCATGGAAGATAGAGTCGATTTTGTTTTTGCAGATGATAGGTTTTTATGTGTATATTAATCAACAAGCTGATCCAAAGTTCTATCGCTAACGGTTCAATTTCTACGTCATAAAAGGGATAAGTGTCCATATCTATTGAACCAAGCAAAATAGAATCGATTTTATTTTTGCAGATTATAGGTTTTTATGTGTATATTAATCCACAAGCTGATCCAAGGTTCTATCGCTAACGGTTCAATTTCTACGTCATAAAAGGGATAAGTGTCCATATCTATTGAACCAAGCAAGACAGAATTGATTTTATTTCTGCAGATGGTAGGTTTTTATGTGTGTATTAATCCACAAGCTGATTCAAGGTTCTATCGCTAACGGTTCAATTTCTACGTCATACTGTGTGGGGTTAACCGACTAAAAGGGATAAGTGTCCATATCTATTGAACCAAGCAAGACATAATCGATTTTATTTCTGCAGATGGTAGGTTTTTATGTGTGTATTAATCCACAAGCTGATCCAAGGTTCTATCGCTACCGGTTCAATTTCTATGTCATAAAAGGGATAAGTGTCCATATCTATTGAGCCATGCAAGACAGAATTGATTTTATTTCTGCAGATGGTAGGTTTTTATGTGTGTATTAATCCACAAGCTGATTCAAGGTTCTATCGCTAACGGTTCAATTTCTACGTCATACTGGGTGGGGTTAAACGACTAAAAGGAATAAGTGTCCATATCTATTGAACCATGCAAGATAGAATCGATTTTGTTTTTGCAGATGATAGGTTTTTATGTGTATATTAATCCACAAGCAGATCCAAGGTTCTATCGTTAACGGTTCAATTTCTACGTCATACTGTGTGGGGTTAACCGACTAAAAGGGATAAGTGTCCATATCTATTGAACCATGCATGATAGAATCGATTTTGTTTTTGAAGATGATAGGTTTTTATGTGTATATTAATCCACAAGCTGATCCAAGGTTCTATCGCTAACGGTTCAATTTCTACGTCATAAAAGGTATAAGTGTCCATATCTATTGAACCAAGCAAGACAGAATTGATTTTATTTCTGCAGATGGTAGGTTTTTATGTGTGTATTAATCCACAAGCTGATTCAAGGTTCTATCGCTAACGGTTCAATTTCTACGTCATACTGTGTGGGGTTAACCGACTAAAAGGGATAAGTGTCCATATCTATTGAACCAAGCAAGATAGGATCCATTTTGTTTTTGCAGGTGATAGGTTTTTATGTGTGTATTAATCCACAAGCTGATCCGAGGTTCTATCGCTAACGGTTCAATTTCTACGTCATACTGGGTGGGGTTAACCGACTAAAAGGAATAAGTGTCCATATCTATTGAACCATGCAAGATAGAATCGATTTTGTTTTTGCAGATGATAGGTTTTTATATGTATATTAATCCAAAAGCTGATCCAAGGTTCTATCGTTAACGGTTCAATTTCTACGTCATACTGTGTGGGGTTAACCGACTAAAAGGGATAAGTGTCCATATCTATTGAACCATGCAAGATAGAATCGATTTTGTTTTTGCAGGTGATAGGTTTTTATGTGTATATTAATCCACAAGCTGATCCAAGGTTCTATCGCTAACGGTTCAATTTCTAGGTCATACTGGGTGGGGTTAACCGACTAAAAGGAAGAAGTGTCCATATCTATTGAACCATGCAAGATAGAATCGATTCTGTTTTTGCAGATGATAGGTTTTTATGTGTATATTAATCCACAAGCCGATCCCAGGTTCTATCGCTAACGGTTCAATTTCTACGTCATACTGGGTGGGGTTAACCGACTAAAAGGGATAAGTGTCCATATCTATTGAACCATGCAAAATAGAATCGATTTTGTTTTTGCAGATGATAGGTTTTTATGTGTATATTAATCCACAAGCTGGTCCAAGGTTCTATCGCTAACGGTTCAATTTCTACGTCATAAAAGGGATAAGTGTCCATATCTATTGAACCAAGCAAGACAGAATTGATTTTATTTCTGCAGATGGTAGGTTTTAATGTGTGTATTAATCCACAAGCTGATTCAAGGTTCTATCGCTAACGGTTCAATTTCTACGTCATACTGTGTGGGGTTAACCGACTAAAAGGGATAAGTGTCCATATCTATTGAACCAAGCAAAACAGAATCGATTTTATTTCTGCAGATGGTAGGTTTTTATGTGTGTATTAATCCACAAGCTGATCCGAGGTTCTATCGCTAACGGTTCAATTTCTACGTCATACTGGGTGGGGTTAACCGACTAAAAGGAATAAGTGTCCATATCTATTGAACCATGCAAGATAGAATCGATTTTGTTTTTGCAGATGATAGGTTTTTATGTGTATATTAATCCACAAGCTGATCCAAGGTTCTACAGCTAACGGTTCAATTTCTACGTCATACTGGGTGGGGATAACCGACTAAAAGGAATAAGTGTCCATATCTATTGAACCATGCAAGATAGAATCGATTTTGTTTTTGCAGATGATAGGTTTTTATGTGTATATTAATCCACAAGCTGATCCAAGGTTCTATCGCTAACGGTTCAATTTCTACGTCATAAAAGGGATAAGTGTCCATATCTATTGAACCAAGCAAAATAGGATCGATTTTATTTTTGCAGATTATAGGTTTTTATGTGTATATTAATCCACAAGCTGACCCAAGGTTCTATCGCTAACGGTTCAATTTCTACGTCATACTGTGTGGGGTTAACCGACTAAAAGGGATAAGTGTCCATATCTATTGAACCAATCAAGACAGAATCGATTTTATTTCTGCAGATGGTAGGTTTTTATGTGTATATTCATCCACAAGCTGATCCAAGGTTCTATCGCTAACGGTTCAATTTCTACGTCATAAAAGGGATAAGTGTTTACATCTATTGAACCAAGCAAAATAGAATCGATTTTATTTTTGCAGATTATAGGTTTTTATGTGTATATTAATCCACAAGCTGATCCAAGGTTCTACAGCTAACGGTTCAATTTCTACGTCATACTGGGTGGGGATAACCGACTAAAAGGGATAAGTGTCCATATCTATTGAACCATGCAAGATAGAATCGATTTTGTTTTTGCAGATGATAGGTTTTTATGTGTATATTAATCCACAAGCTGATCCAAGGTTCTATCGCTAACGGTTCAATTTCTACGTCATAAAAGGGATAAGTGTCCATATCTATTGAACCAAGCAAAATAGAATCGATTTTGTTTTTGCAGATTATAGGTTTTTATGTGTATATTAATCCACAAGCTGATCCAAGGTTCTATTGCTAACGGTTCAATTTCTACGTCATACTGTGTGGGGTTAACCGACTAAAAGGGATAAGTGTCCATATCTATTGAACCAAGCAAGATAGAAGCGATTTTGTTTTTGCAGATGATAGTTTTTTATATGTATATTAATCCACAAGCCGATCCAAAGTTCTATCGCTAACGGTTCAATTTCTACGTCATACTGGGTGGGGTTAACCGACTAAAAGGGATAAGTGTCCATATCTATTGAACCATGCAAGATAGAATCGATTTTGTTTTTGCATATGATAGGTTTTTATGTGTATATTAATCTACAAGCTGATCCAAGGTTCTATCGCTAACGGTTCAATTTCTACGTCATAAAAGGGATAAGTGTCCATATCTATTGAACCAAGCAAGACAGAATTGATTTTATTTCTGCAGATGGTAGGTTTTTATGTGTGTATTAATCCACAAGCTGATTCAAGGTTCTATCGCTAACGGTTCAATTTCTACGTCATACTGTGTGGGGTTAACCGACTAAAAGGGATAAGTGTCCATATCTATTGAACCAAGCAAGACATAATCGATTTTATTTCTGCATATGGTAGGTTTTTATGTGTGTATTAATCCACAAGCTGATCCAAGGTTCTATCGCTAACGGTTCAATTTCTACGTCATACTGTGTGGGGTTAACCGACTAAAAGGGATAAGTGTCCATATCTATTTAACCAAGCAAGACAGAATTGATTTTATTTCTGCAGATGGTAGGTTTTTATGTGTATATTAATCCACAAGCTGATCCAAGGTTCTATCGCTAACGGTTCAATTTCTACGTCATACTGTGTGGGGTTAACCGACTAAAAGGGATAAGTGTCCATATCTATTTAACCAAGCAAGACAGAATTGATTTTATTTCTGCAGATGGTAGGTTTTTATGTGTATATTAATCCACAAGCTGATCCAAGGTTCTATCGCTAACGGTTCAATTTCTACGTCATACTGGGTGGGGTTAACAGACTAAAAGGGATAAGTGTCCATATCTATTTAACCAAGCAAGACAGAATTGATTTTGTTTTTGCATATGATAGGTTTTTATGTGTATATTAATCCACAAGCTGATCCAAGGTTCTATCGCTAACGGTTCAATTTCTACGTCATACTGTGTGGGGTTAACCGACTAAAAGGGATAAGTGTCCATATCTATTTAACCAAGCAAGACAGAATTGATTTTATTTCTGCAGATGGTAGGTTTTTATGTGTATATTAATCCACAAGCTGATCCAAGGTTCTATCGCTAACGGTTCAATTTCTACGTCATACTGGGTGGGGTTAACCGACTAAAAGGGATAAGTGTCCATATCTATTTAACCAAGCAAGACAGAATTGATTTTATTTCTGCAGATGGTAGGTTTTTATGTGTATATTAATCCACAAGCTGATCCAAGGTTCTATCGCTAACGGTTCAATTTCTACGTCATACTGTGTGGGGTTAACCGACTAAAAGGGATAAGTGTCCATATCTATTTAACCAAGCAAGACAGAATTGATTTTATTTCTGCAGATGGTAGGTTTTTATGTGTATATTAATCCACAAGCTGATCCAAGGTTCTATCGCTAACGGTTCAATTTCTACGTCATACTGGGTGGGGTTAACCGACTAAAAGGGATAAGTGTCCATATCTATTGAATCATGCAAGATAGAATCGATTTTGTTTTTGCATATGATAGGTTTTTATGTGTATATTAATCCACAAGCTGATCCAAGGTTCTATCGCTAACGGTTCAATTTCTACGTCATAAAAGGGATAAGTGTCCATATCTATTGAACCAAGCAAAATAGGATCGATTTTATTTTTGCAGATTATAGGTTTTTATGTGTATATTAATCCACAAGCTGACCCAAGGTTCTATCGCTAACGGTTCAATTTCTACGTCATACTGTGTGGGGTTAACCGACTAAAAGGGATAAGTGTCCATATCTATTGAACCAATCAAGACAGAATCGATTTTATTTCTGCAGATGGTAGGTTTTTATGTGTATATTCATCCACAAGCTGATCCAAGGTTCTATCGCTAACGGTTCAATTTCTACGTCATAAAAGGGATAAGTGTTTACATCTATTGAACCAAGCAAAATAGAATCGATTTTATTTTTGCAGATTATAGGTTTTTATGTGTATATTAATCCACAAGCTGATCCAAGGTTCTACCGCTAACGGTTCAATTTCTACGTCATACTGGGTGGGGATAACCGACTAAAAGGGATAAGTGTCCATATCTATTGAACCATGCAAGATAGAATCGATTTTGTTTTTGCAGATGATAGGTTTTTATGTGTATATTAATCCACAAGCTGATCCAAGGATCTATCGCTAACGGTTCAATTTCTACGTCATAAAAGGGATAAGTGTCCATATCTATTGAACCAAGCAAAATAGAATCGATTTTGTTTTTGCAGATTATAGGTTTTTATGTGTATATTAATCCACAAGCTGATCCAAGGTTCTATTGCTAACGGTTCAATTTCTACGTCATACTGTGTGGGGTTAACCGACTAAAAGGGATAAGTGTCCATATCTATTGAACCAAGCAAGATAGAAGCGATTTTGTTTTTGCAGATGATAGGTTTTTATATGTATATTAATCCACAAGCCGATCCAAGGTTCTATCGCTAACGGTTCAATTTCTACGTCATACTGGGTGGGGTTAACCGACTAAAAGGGATAAGTGTCCATATCTATTGAACCATGCAAGATAGAATCGATTTTGTTTTTGCATATGATAGGTTTTTATGTGTATATTAATCTACAAGCTGATCCAAGGTTCTATCGCTAACGGTTCAATTTCTACGTCATAAAAGGGATAAGTGTCCATATCTATTGAACCAAGCAAGACAGAATTGATTTTATTTCTGCAGATGGTAGGTTTTTATGTGTGTATTAATCCACAAGCTGATTCAAGGTTCTATCGCTAACGGTTCAATTTCTACGTCATACTGTGTGGGGTTAACCGACTAAAAGGGATAAGTGTCCATATCTATTGAACCAAGCAAGACATAATCGATTTTATTTCTGCATATGGTAGGTTTTTATGTGTGTATTAATCCACAAGCTGATCCAAGGTTCTATCGCTAACGGTTCAATTTCTACGTCATAAAAGCGATAAGTGTCCACATCTATTGAACCAAGCAAAATAGAATCGATTTAATTTTTGCAGATTATAGGTTTTTATGTGCATATTAATCCACAAGCTGATCCAAGGTTCTATCGCTAACGGTTCAATTTCTACGTCATACTGTGTGGGGTTAACCGACTAAAAGGGATAAGTGTCCATATCTATTAAACCAAGCAAGATAGAATCGATTTTGTTTTTGCAGATGATAGGTTTTTATGTGTATATTAATCCACAAGCCGATCCCAGGTTCTATCGCTAACGGTTCAATTTCTACGTCATACTGGGTGGGGTTAACCGACTAAAAGGGATAAGTGTCCATATCTATTGAACCATGCAAGATAGAATCGATTTTGTTTTTGCAGATGATAGGTTTTTATGTGTATATTAATCCACAAGCTGATCCAAGGTTCTATCGCTAACGGTTCAATTTCTACGTCATAAAAGGGATAAGTGTCCATATCTATTGAACCAAGCAAGACAGAATTGATTTTATTTCTGCAGATGGTAGCTTTTTATGTGTGTATTAATCCACAAGCTAATTCAAGGTTCTATCGCTAACGGTTCAATTTCTACGTCATACTGTGTGGGGTTAACCGACTAAAAGGGATAAGTGTCCACATCTATTGAACCAAGCAAGATAGAATCCATTTTGTTTTTGCAGGTGATAGGTTTTTATGGATATATTGATCCACAAGCTGATCCAAGGTTCTATCGTTAGCGGTTCAATTTCTAGGTCATACTGTGTGGGGTTAACCGACTAAAAGGGATAAGTGTCCATATCTATTGAACCAAGCAAAACAGAATCGATTTTACTTCTGCAGATGGTAGGTTTTTATGTGTGTATTAATCCACAAGCTGATCCAAGGTTCTATCGCTAACGGTTCAATTTCTACGTCATACTGTGTGGGGTTAACCGACTAAAAGGGATAAGTGTCCATATCTATTGAACCGAGCAAGATAGAATCGATTTTGTTTTTGCAGATGATAGGTCTTTATGTGTATATTAATCCACAAGCTGATCCAAGGTTCTATCGCTAACGGTTCAATTTCTACGTCATACTGTGTGGGGTTAACCGACTAAAAGGGATAAGTGTCCATATCTATTGAACCAAGTAAGATAGAATCGATTTTGTTTTTGCAGATGATAGGTTTTTATGTGTATATTAATGCACAAGCCGATCCAAGGTTCTATCGCTAACGGTTCAATTTCTACGTCATACTGGGTGGGGTTAACCGACTAAAAGAGATAAGTGTCCATATCTATTGAACCATGGAAGATAGAGTCGATTTTGTTTTTGCAGATGATAGGTTTTTATGTGTATATTAATCAACAAGCTGATCCAAAGTTCTATCGCTAACGGTTCAATTTCTACGTCATAAAAGGGATAAGTGTCCATATCTATTGAACCAAGCAAAATAGAATCGATTTTATTTTTGCAGATTATAGGTTTTTATGTGTATATTAATCCACAAGCTGATCCAAGGTTCTATCGCTAACGGTTCAATTTCTACGTCATAAAAGGGATAAGTGTCCATATCTATTGAACCAAGCAAGACAGAATTGATTTTATTTCTGCAGATGGTAGGTTTTTATGTGTGCATTAATCCACAAGCTGATTCAAGGTTCTATCGCTAACGGTTCAATTTCTACGTCATACTGTGTGGGGTTAACCGACTAAAAGGGATAAGTGTCCATATCTATTGAACCAAGCAAGACATAATCGATTTTATTTCTGCAGATGGTAGGTTTTTATGTGTGTATTAATCCACAAGCTGATCCAAGGTTCTATCGCTACCGGTTCAATTTCTATGTCATAAAAGGGATAAGTGTCCATATCTATTGAGCCATGCAAGACAGAATTGATTTTATTTCTGCAGATGGTAGGTTTTTATGTGTGTATTAATCCACAAGCTGATTCAAGGTTCTATCGCTAACGGTTCAATTTCTACGTCATACTGGGTGGGGTTAAACGACTAAAAGGAATAAGTGTCCATATCTATTGAACCATGCAAGATAGAATCGATTTTGTTTTTGCAGATGATAGGTTTTTATGTGTATATTAATCCACAAGCAGATCCAAGGTTCTATCGTTAACGGTTCAATTTCTACGTCATACTGTGTGGGGTTAACCGACTAAAAGGGATAAGTGTCCATATCTATTGAACCATGCATGATAGAATCGATTTTGTTTTTGAAGATGATAGGTTTTTATGTGTATATTAATCCACAAGCTGATCCAAGGTTCTATCGCTAACGGTTCAATTTCTACGTCATAAAAGGTATAAGTGTCCATATCTATTGAACCAAGCAAGACAGAATTGATTTTATTTCTGCAGATGGTAGGTTTTTATGTGTGTATTAATCCACAAGCTGATTCAAGGTTCTATCGCTAACGGTTCAATTTCTACGTCATACTGTGTGGGGTTAACCGACTAAAAGGGATAAGTGTCCATATCTATTGAACCAAGCAAGATAGGATCCATTTTGTTTTTGCAGGTGATAGGTTTTTATGTGTGTATTAATCCACAAGCTGATCCGAGGTTCTATCGCTAACGGTTCAATTTCTACGTCATACTGGGTGGGGTTAACCGACTAAAAGGAATAAGTGTCCATATCTATTGAACCATGCAAGATAGAATCGATTTTGTTTTTGCAGATGATAGGTTTTTATATGTATATTAATCCAAAAGCTGATCCAAGGTTCTATCGTTAACGGTTCAATTTCTACGTCATACTGTGTGGGGTTAACCGACTAAAAGGGATAAGTGTCCATATCTATTGAACCATGCAAGATAGAATCGATTTTGTTTTTGCAGGTGATAGGTTTTTATGTGTATATTAATCCACAAGCTGATCCAAGGTTCTATCGCTAACGGTTCAATTTCTAGGTCATACTGGGTGGGGTTAACCGACTAAAAGGAAGAAGTGTCCATATCTATTGAACCATGCAAGATAGAATCGATTCTGTTTTTGCAGATGATAGGTTTTTATGTGTATATTAATCCACAAGCCGATCCCAGGTTCTATCGCTAACGGTTCAATTTCTACGTCATACTGGGTGGGGTTAACCGACTAAAAGGGATAAGTGTCCATATCTATTGAACCATGCAAAATAGAATCGATTTTGTTTTTGCAGATGATAGGTTTTTATGTGTATATTAATCCACAAGCTGGTCCAAGGTTCTATCGCTAACGGTTCAATTTCTACGTCATAAAAGGGATAAGTGTCCATATCTATTGAACCAAGCAAGACAGAATTGATTTTATTTCTGCAGATGGTAGGTTTTAATGTGTGTATTAATCCACAAGCTGATTCAAGGTTCTATCGCTAACGGTTCAATTTCTACGTCATACTGTGTGGGGTTAACCGACTAAAAGGGATAAGTGTCCATATCTATTGAACCAAGCAAAACAGAATCGATTTTATTTCTGCAGATGGTAGGTTTTTATGTGTGTATTAATCCACAAGCTGATCCGAGGTTCTATCGCTAACGGTTCAATTTCTACGTCATACTGGGTGGGGTTAACCGACTAAAAGGAATAAGTGTCCATATCTATTGAACCATGCAAGATAGAATCGATTTTGTTTTTGCAGATGATAGGTTTTTATGTGTATATTAATCCACAAGCTGACCCAAGGTTCTATCGTTAACGGTTCAATTTCTACGTCATACTGTGTGGGGTTAACCGACTAAAAGGGATAAGTGTCCATATCTATTGAACCATGCAAGATAGAATCGATTTTGTTTTTGCAGATGATAGGTTTTTATGTGTATATTAATCCACAAGCTGATCCAAGGTTCTATCGCTAACGGTTCAATTTCTACGTCATAAAAGGGATAAGTGTCCATATCTATTTAACCAAGCAAGACAGAATTGATTTTATTTCTGCAGATGGTAGGTTTTTATGTGTGTATTAATCCACAAGCTGATTCAAGGTTCTATCGCTAACGGTTCAATTTCTACGTCATACTGGGTGGGGTTAACCGACTAAAAGGAATAAGTGTCCATATCTATTGAACCATGCAAGATAGAATCGATTTTGTTTTTGCAGATGATAGGTTTTATGTGTATATTAATCCACAAGCTGACCTAAGGTTCTATCGTTAACGGTTCAATTTCTACGTCATACTGGGTGGGGTTAACCGACTAAAAGGAATAAGTGTCCATATCTATTGAACCATGCAAGATAGAATCGATTCTGTTTTTGCAGATGATAGGTTTTTATGTGTATATTAATCCACAAGCCGATCCCAGGTTCTGTCGCTAACGGTTCAATTTCTACGTCATACTGGGTGGGGTTAACCGACTAAAAGGGATAAGTGTCCATATCTATTGAACCATGCGAGATAGAATCGATTTTGTTTTTGCAGATGATAGGTTTTTATGTGTGTATTAATCCACAAGCTGATCCAAGGTTCTATCGCTAACGGTTCAATTTCTACGTCATACTGTGTGGGGTTAACCGACTAAAAGGGATAAGTGTCCATATCTATTGAAACATGCAAGATAGAATCGATTTTGTTTTTGCAGATGATAGGTTTTTATGTGTATATTAATCCACAAGCTGATCCAAGGTTCTATCGCTAACGGTTCAATTTCTACGTCATAAAAGGGATAAGTGTCCATATCTATTTAACCAAGCAAGACAGAATTGATTTTATTTCTGCAGATGGTAGGTTTTTATGTGTGTATTAATCCACAAGCTGATTCAAGGTTCTATCGCTAACGGTTCAATTTCTACGTCATACTGGGTGGGGTTAACCGACTAAAAGGAATAAGTGTCCATATCTATTGAACCATGCAAGATAGAATCGATTTTGTTTTTGCAAATGATAGGTTTTTATGTGTATATTAATCCACAAGCTGACCTAAAGTTCTATCGTTAACGGTTCAATTTCTACGTCATACTGGGTGGGGTTAACCGACTAAAAGGAATAAGTGTCCATATCTATTGAACCATGCAAGATAGAATCGATTCTGTTTTTGCAGATGATAGGTTTTTATGTGTACATTAATCCACAAGCCGATCCCAGGTTCTGTCGCTAACGGTTCAATTTCTACGTCATACTGGGTGGGGTTAACCCACTAAAAGGGATAAGTGTCCATATCTATTGAACCATGCAAGATAGAATCGATTTTGTTTTTGCAGATGACAGGTTTTTATGTGTATATTAATCCACAAGCTGATCCAAGGTTCTATCGCTAACGGTTCAATTTCTACGTCATAAAAGGGATAAGTGTCCATATCTATTGAACCAAGCAAGACAGAATTGATTTTATTTCTGCAGATGGTAGGTTTTTATGTGTGTATTAATCCACAAGCTGATTCAAGGTTCTATCGCTAACGGTTCAATTTCTACGTCATACTGGGTGGGGTTAACCGACTAAAAGGGATAAGTGTCCATATCTATTGAACCATGCAAGATAGAATCGATTTTGTTTTTGCAGGTGATAGGTTTTTATGTGTATATTAATCCACAAGCTGATCCAAGGTTCTATCGCTAACGGTTCAATTTCTAGGTCATACTGGGTGGGGTTAACCGACTAAAAGGAAGAAGTGTCCATATCTATTGAACCATGCAAGATAGAATCGATTCTGTTTTTGCAGATGATAGGTTTTTATGTGTATATTAATCCACAAGCCGATCCCAGGTTCTATCGCTAACGGTTCAATTTCTACGTCATACTGGGTGGGGTTAACCGACTAAAAGGAAGAAGTGTCCATATCTATTGAACCATGCAAGATAGAATCGATTTTGTTTTTGCAGATGATAGGTTTTTATATGTATATTAATCCAAAAGCTGATCCAAGGTTCTATCGTTAACGGTTCAATTTCTACGTCATACTGTGTGGGGTTAACCGACTAAAAGGGATAAGTGTCCATATCTATTGAACCATGCAAGATAGAATCGATTTTGTTTTTGCAGGTGATAGGTTTTTATGTGTATATTAATCCACAAGCTGATCCAAGGTTCTATCGCTAACGGTTCAATTTCTAGGTCATACTGGGTGGGGTTAACCGACTAAAAGGAAGAAGTGTCCATATCTATTGAACCATGCAAGATAGAATCGATTCTGTTTTTGCAGATGATAGGTTTTTATGTGTATATTAATCCACAAGCCGATCCCAGGTTCTATCGCTAACGGTTCAATTTCTACGTCATACTGGGTGGGGTTAACCGACTAAAAGGGATAAGTGTCCATATCTATTGAACCATGCAAGATAGAATCGATTTTGTTTTTGCAGATGATAGGTTTTTATGTGTATATTAATCCACAAGCTGGTCCAAGGTTCTATCGCTAACGGTTCAATTTCTACGTCATAAAAGGGATAAGTGTCCATATCTATTGAACCAAGCAAGACAGAATTGATTTTATTTCTGCAGATGGTAGGTTTTAATGTGTGTATTAATCCACAAGCTGATTCAAGGTTCTATCGCTAACGGTTCAATTTCTACGTCATACTGTGTGGGGTTAACCGACTAAAAGGGATAAGTGTCCATATCTATTGAACCAAGCAAAACAGAATCGATTTTATTTCTGCAGATGGTAGGTTTTTATGTGTGTATTAATCCACAAGCTGATCCGAGGTTCTATCGCTAACGGTTCAATTTCTACGTCATACTGGGTGGGGTTAACCGACTAAAAGGAATAAGTGTCCATATCTATTGAACCATGCAAGATAGAATCGATTTTGTTTTTGCAGATGATAGGTTTTTATGTGTATATTAATCCACAAGCTGACCCAAGGTTCTATCGTTAACGGTTCAATTTCTACGTCATACTGTGTGGGGTTAACCGACTAAAAGGGATAAGTGTCCATATCTATTGAACCATGCAAGATAGAATCGATTTTGTTTTTGCAGATGATAGGTTTTTATGTGTATATTAATCCACAAGCTGATCCAAGGTTCTATCGCTAACGGTTCAATTTCTACGTCATAAAAGGGATAAGTGTCCATATCTATTTAACCAAGCAAGACAGAATTGATTTTATTTCTGCAGATGGTAGGTTTTTATGTGTGTATTAATCCACAAGCTGATTCAAGGTTCTATCGCTAACGGTTCAATTTCTACGTCATACTGGGTGGGGTTAACCGACTAAAAGGAATAAGTGTCCATATCTATTGAACCATGCAAGATAGAATCGATTTTGTTTTTGCAGATGATAGGTTTTATGTGTATATTAATCCACAAGCTGACCTAAGGTTCTATCGTTAACGGTTCAATTTCTACGTCATACTGGGTGGGGTTAACCGACTAAAAGGAATAAGTGTCCATATCTATTGAACCATGCAAGATAGAATCGATTTTGTTTTTGCAGATGATAGGTTTTTATGTGTATATTAATCCACAAGCTGATCCAAGGTTCTATCGCTAACGGTTCAATTTCTACGTCATAAAAGGGATAAGTGTCCATATCTATTTAACCAAGCAAGACAGAATTGATTTTATTTCTGCAGATGATAGGTTTTTATGTGTATATTAATCCACAAGCTGACCCAAGGTTCTATCGTTAACGGTTCAATTTCTACGTCATACTGTGTGGGGTTAACCGACTAAAAGGGATAAGTGTCCATATCTATTGAACCATGCAAGATAGAATCGATTCTGTTTTTGCAGATGATAGGTTTTTATGTGTACATTAATCCACAAGCCGATCCCAGGTTCTGTCGCTAACGGTTCAATTTCTACGTCATACTGGGTGGGGTTAACCGACTAAAAGGGATAAGTGTCCATATCTATTGAACCATGCAAGATAGAATCGATTTTGTTTTTGCAGATGACAGGTTTTTATGTGTATATTAATCCACAAGCTGATCCAAGGTTCTATCGCTAACGGTTCAATTTCTACGTCATAAAAGGGATAAGTGTCCATATCTATTGAACCAAGCAAGACAGAATTGATTTTATTTCTGCAGATGGTAGGTTTTTATGTGTGTATTAATCCACAAGCTGATTCAAGGTTCTATCGCTAACGGTTCAATTTCTACGTCATACTGGGTGGGGTTAACCGACTAAAAGGGATAAGTGTCCATATCTATTGAACCATGCAAGATAGAATCGATTTTGTTTTTGCAGGTGATAGGTTTTTATGTGTATATTAATCCACAAGCTGATCCAAGGTTCTATCGCTAACGGTTCAATTTCTAGGTCATACTGGGTGGGGTTAACCGACTAAAAGGAAGAAGTGTCCATATCTATTGAACCATGCAAGATAGAATCGATTCTGTTTTTGCAGATGATAGGTTTTTATGTGTATATTAATCCACAAGCCGATCCCAGGTTCTATCGCTAACGGTTCAATTTCTACGTCATACTGGGTGGGGTTAACCGACTAAAAGGAAGAAGTGTCCATATCTATTGAACCATGCAAGATAGAATCGATTTTGGTTTTGCAGATGATAGGTTTTTATATGTATATTAATCCAAAAGCTGATCCAAGGTTCTATCGTTAACGGTTCAATTTCTACGTCATACTGTGTGGGGTTAACCGACTAAAAGGGATAAGTGTCCATATCTATTGAACCATGCAAGATAGAATCGATTTTGTTTTTGCAGGTGATAGGTTTTTATGTGTATATTAATCCACAAGCTGATCCAAGGTTCTATCGCTAACGGTTCAATTTCTAGGTCATACTGGGTGGGGTTAACCGACTAAAAGGAAGAAGTGTCCATATCTATTGAACCATGCAAGATAGAATCGATTCTGTTTTTGCAGATGATAGGTTTTTATGTGTATATTAATCCACAAGCCGATCCCAGGTTCTATCGCTAACGGTTCAATTTCTACGTCATACTGGGTGGGGTTAACCGACTAAAAGGGATAAGTGTCCATATCTATTGAACCATGCAAGATAGAATCGATTTTGTTTTTGCAGATGATAGGTTTTTATGTGTATATTAATCCACAAGCTGGTCCAAGGTTCTATCGCTAACGGTTCAATTTCTACGTCATAAAAGGGATAAGTGTCCATATCTATTGAACCAAGCAAGACAGAATTGATTTTATTTCTGCAGATGGTAGGTTTTAATGTGTGTATTAATCCACAAGCTGATTCAAGGTTCTATCGCTAACGGTTCAATTTCTACGTCATACTGTGTGGGGTTAACCGACTAAAAGGGATAAGTGTCCATATCTATTGAACCAAGCAAAACAGAATCGATTTTATTTCTGCAGATGGTAGGTTTTTATGTGTGTATTAATCCACAAGCTGATCCGAGGTTCTATCGCTAACGGTTCAATTTCTACGTCATACTGGGTGGGGTTAACCGACTAAAAGGAATAAGTGTCCATATCTATTGAACCATGCAAGATAGAATCGATTTTGTTTTTGCAGATGATAGGTTTTTATGTGTATATTAATCCACAAGCTGACCCAAGGTTCTATCGTTAACGGTTCAATTTCTACGTCATACTGTGTGGGGTTAACCGACTAAAAGGGATAAGTGTCCATATCTATTGAACCATGCAAGATAGAATCGATTTTGTTTTTGCAGATGATAGGTTTTTATGTGTATATTAATCCACAAGCTGATCCAAGGTTCTATCGCTAACGGTTCAATTTCTACGTCATAAAAGGGATAAGTGTCCATATCTATTTAACCAAGCAAGACAGAATTGATTTTATTTCTGCAGATGGTAGGTTTTTATGTGTGTATTAATCCACAAGCTGATTCAAGGTTCTATCGCTAACGGTTCAATTTCTACGTCATACTGGGTGGGGTTAACCGACTAAAAGGAATAAGTGTCCATATCTATTGAACCATGCAAGATAGAATCGATTTTGTTTTTGCAGATGATAGGTTTTATGTGTATATTAATCCACAAGCTGACCTAAGGTTCTATCGTTAACGGTTCAATTTCTACGTCATACTGGGTGGGGTTAACCGACTAAAAGGAATAAGTGTCCATATCTATTGAACCATGCAAGATAGAATCGATTCTGTTTTTGCAGATGATAGGTTTTTATGTGTATATTAATCCACAAGCCGATCCCAGGTTCTGTCGCTAACGGTTCAATTTCTACGTCATACTGGGTGGGGTTAACCGACTAAAAGGGATAAGTGTCCATATCTATTGAACCATGCAAGATAGAATCGATTTTGTTTTTGCAGATGATAGGTTTTTATGTGTGTATTAATCCACAAGCTGATCCAAGGTTCTATCGCTAACGGTTCAATTTCTACGTCATACTGTGTGGGGTTAACCGACTAAAAGGGATAAGTGTCCATATCTATTGAAACATGCAAGATAGAATCGATTTTGTTTTTGCAGATGATAGGTTTTTATGTGTATATTAATCCACAAGCTGATCCAAGGTTCTATCGCTAACGGTTCAATTTCTACGTCATAAAAGGGATAAGTGTCCATATCTATTTAACCAAGCAAGACAGAATTGATTTTATTTCTGCAGATGGTAGGTTTTTATGTGTGTATTAATCCACAAGCTGATTCAAGGTTCTATCGCTAACGGTTCAATTTCTACGTCATACTGGGTGGGGTTAACCGACTAAAAGGAATAAGTGTCCATATCTATTGAACCATGCAAGATAGAATCGATTTTGTTTTTGCAAATGATAGGTTTTTATGTGTATATTAATCCACAAGCTGACCTAAGGTTCTATCGTTAACGGTTCAATTTCTACGTCATACTGGGTGGGGTTAACCGACTAAAAGGAATAAGTGTCCATATCTATTGAACCATGCAAGATAGAATCGATTCTGTTTTTGCAGATGATAGGTTTTTATGTGTACATTAATCCACAAGCCGATCCCAGGTTCTGTCGCTAACGGTTCAATTTCTACGTCATACTGGGTGGGGTTAACCGACTAAAAGGGATAAGTGTCCATATCTATTGAACCATGCAAGATAGAATCGATTTTGTTTTTGCAGATGACAGGTTTTTATGTGTATATTAATCCACAAGCTGATCCAAGGTTCTATCGCTAACGGTTCAATTTCTACGTCATAAAAGGGATAAGTGTCCATATCTATTGAACCAAGCAAGACAGAATTGATTTTATTTCTGCAGATGGTAGGTTTTTATGTGTGTATTAATCCACAAGCTGATTCAAGGTTCTATCGCTAACGGTTCAATTTCTACGTCATACTGGGTGGGGTTAACCGACTAAGAGGAATAAGTGTCCATATCTATTGAACCATGCAAGATAGAATCGATTTTGTTTTTGCAGATGATAGGTTTTTATGTGTATATTAATCCACAAGCCGATACCAGGTTCTATCGCTAACGGTTCAATTTCTACGTCATACTGGGTGGGGTTAACCGACTAAAAGGGATAAGTGTCCATATCTATTGAAACATGCAAGATAGAATCGATTTTGTTTTTGCAGATGATAGGTTTTTATGTGTATATTAATCCACAAGCTGATCCAAGGTTCTATCGCTAACGGTTCAATTTCTACGTCATAAAAGGGATAAGTGTCCATATCTATTGAACCAAGCAAGACAGAATTGATTTTATTTCTGCAGATGGTAGGTTTTTATGTGTGTATTAATCCACAAGCTGATTCAAGGTTCTATCGCTAACGGTTCAATTTCTACGTCATACTGGGTGGGGTTAACCGACTAAAAGGAATAAGTGTCCATATCTATTGAACCATGCAAGATAGAATCGATTTTATTTTTGCAGATGATAGGTTTTTATGTGTATATTAATCCACAAGCTGATCCAAGGTTCTATCGCTAACGGTTCAATTTCTACGTCATAAAAGGGATAAGTGTCCATATCTATTGAACCAAGCAAGACAGAATTGATTTTATTTTTGCAGATGATAGGTTTTTATGTGTATATTAATCCACAAGCTGATCCAAGGTTCTATCGCTAACGGTTCAATTTCTACGTCATAAAAGGGATAAGTGTCCATATCTATTGAACCAAGCAAGACAGAATTGATTTTATTTCTGCAGATGGTAGGTTTTTATGTGTGTATTAATCCACAAGCTGATTCAAGGTTCTATCGCTAACGGTTCAATTTCTACGTCATACTGTGTGGGGTTAACCGACTAAAAGGGATAAGTGTCCATATCTATTGAACCAAGCAAAACAGAATCGATTTTATTTCTGCAGATGGTAGGTTTTTATGTGTGTATTAATCCACAAGCTGATCCGAGGTTCTATCGCTAACGGTTCAATTTCTACGTCATACTGGGTGGGGTTAACCGACTAAAAGGGATAAGTGTCCATATCTATTGAACCATGCAAGATAGAATCGATTTTGTTTTTGCAGATGATAGGTTTTTATGTGTATATTAATCCACAGGCTGACCCAAGGTTTTATCGTTAACGGTTCAATTTCTACGTCATACTGTGTGGGGTTAACCGACTAAAAGGGATAAGTGTCCATATCTATTGAACCATGCAAGATAGAATCGATTTTGTTTTTGCAGATGATAGGTTTTTATGTGTATATTAATCCACAAGCTGATCCAAGGTTCTATCGCTAACGGTTCAATTTCTACGTCATAAAAGGGATAAGTGTCCATATCTATTGAACCAAGCAAGACAGAATTGATTTTATTTCTGCAGATGGTAGGTTTTTATGTGTGTATTAATCCACAAGCTGATTCAAGGTTCTATCGCTAACGGTTCAATTTCTACGTCATACTGGGTGGGGTTAACCGACTAAAAGGAATAAGTGTCCATATCTATTGAACCATGCAAGATAGAATCGATTTTATTTTTGCAGATGATAGGTTTTTATGTGTATATTAATCCACAAGCTGATCCAAGGTTCTATCGCTAACGGTTCAATTTCTACGTCATAAAAGGGATAAGTGTCCATATCTATTGAACCAAGCAAGACAGAATTATTTTATTTCTGCAGATGGTAGGTTTTTATGTGTGTATTAATCCACAAGCTGATTCAAGGTTCTATCGCTAACGGTTCAATTTCTACGTCATACTGGGTGGGGTTAACCGACTAAAAGGAATAAGTGTCCATATCTATTGAACCATGCAAGATAGAATCGATTTTATTTTTGCAGATGATAGGTTTTTATGTGTATATTAATCCACAAGCTGATCCAAGGTTCTATCGCTAACGGTTCAATTTCTACGTCATAAAAGGGATAAGTGTCCATATCTATTGAACCAAGCAAGACAGAATTGATTTTATTTCTGCAGATGGTAGGTTTTTATGTGTGTATTAATCCACAAGCTGATCCCAGGTTCTATCGCTAACGGTTCAATTTCTACGTCATACTGGGTGGGATTAACCGACTAAAAGGGATAAGTGTCTATATCTATTGAACCATGCAAGATAGAATCGATTTTGTTTTTGCAGATGATAGGTTTTTATGTGTATAATAATCCACAGGCTGACCCAAGGTTCTATCGTTAACGGTTCAATTTCTACGTCATACTGTGTGGGGTTAACCGACTAAAAGGGATAAGTGTCCATATCTATTGAACCATGCAAGATAGAATCGATTCTGTTTTTGCAGATGATAGGTTTTTATGTGTATATTAATCCACAAGCCGATCCCAGGTTCTATCGCTAACGGTTCAATTTCTACGTCATACTGGGTGGGGTTAACCGACTAAAAGGGATAAGTGTCCTTATCTATTGAACCATGCAAGATAGAATCGATTTTTTTTTGCAGATGATAGGTTTTTATGTGTATATTAATCCACAAGCTGACCCAAGGTTCTATCGTTAACGGTTCAATTTCTACGTCATACTGTGTGGGGTTAACCGACTAAAAGGGATAAGTGTCCATATCTATTGAACCATGCAAGATAGAATCGATTTTGTTTTTGCAGATGATAGGTTTTTATGTGTGTATTAATCCACAAGCTGATCCAAGGTTCTATCGCTAACGGTTCAATTTCTACGTCATAAAAGGGATAAGTGTCCATATCTATTGAACCAAGCAAGACAGAATTGATTTTATTTCTGCAGATGGTAGGTTTTTATGTGTGTATTAATCCACAAGCTGATTCAAGGTTCTATCGCTAACGGTTCAATTTCTACGTCATACTGGGTGGGGTTAACCGACTAAAAGGAATAAGTGTCCATATCTATTGAACCATGCAAGATAGAATCGATTTTATTTTTGCAGATGATAGGTTTTTATGTGTATATTAATCCACAAGCTGACCCAAGGTTCTATCGTTAACGGTTCAATTTCTACGTCATACTGGGTGGGGTTAACCGACTAAAAGGAATAAGTGTCCATATCTATTGAACCATGCAAGATAGAATCAATTCTGTTTTTGCAGATGATAGGTTTTTATGTGTATATTAATCCACAAGCCGATCCCAGGTTCTATCGCTAACGGTTCAATTTCTACGTCATACTGGGTGGGGTTAACCGACTAAAAGGGATAAGTGTCCATATCTATTGAACCAAGCAAGATAGAATCCATTTTGTTTTTGCAGGTGATAGGTTTTTATGTGTATATTGATCCACAAGCTGATCAAAGGTTCTATCGCTAACGGTTCACTTTCTACGTCATACTGGGTGGGGTTAACCGACTAAAAGGAATAAGTGTCCATATCTATTGAACCATGCAAGATAGAATCGATTTTGTTTTTGCAGATGATAGGTTTTTATGTGTATATTAATCCACAAGCCGATCCCAGGTTCTATCGCTAACGGTTCAATTTCTACGTCATACTGGGTGGGGTTAACCGACTAAAAGGGATAAGTGTCCATATCTATTGAACCATGCAAGATAGAATCGATTTTGTTTCTGCAGATGGTAGGTTTTTATGTGTGTATTAATCCACAAGCTGATTCAAGGTTCTATCGCTAACGGTTCACTTTCTACGTCATACTGGGTGGGGTTAACCGACTAAAAGGAATAAGTGTCCATATCTATTGAACCATGCAAGATAGAATCGATTTTGTTTTTGCAGATGATAGGTTTTTATGTGTATATTAATCCACAAGCCGATCCCAGGTTCTATCGCTAACGGTTCAATTTCTACGTCATACTGGGTGGGGTTAACCGACTAAAAGGGATAAGTGTCCATATCTATTGAACCATGCAAGATAGAATCGATTTTTTTTGCAGATGATAGGTTTTTATGTGTATATTAATCCACAAGCTGATCCAAGGTTCTATCGCTAACGGTTCAATTTCTACGTCATAAAAGGGATAAGTGTCCATATCTATTGAACCCAGCAAGACAGAATTGATTTTATTTCTGCAGATGGTAGGTTTTTATGTGTGTATTAATCCACAAGCTGATTCAAGGTTCTATCTCTAACGGTTCAATTTCTACGTCATACTGTGTGGGGTTAACCGACTAAAAGGGATAAGTGTCCATATCTATTGAACCAAGCAAGATAGAATCCATTTTGTTTTTGCAGGTGATAGGTTTTTATGTGTATATTGATCCACAAGCTGATCCAAGGTTCTATCGCTAACGGTTCAATTTCTACGTCATACTGGGTTGGGTTAACCGACTAATAGGGATAAGTGCCTATATCTATTGAACCAAGCAAGGTATAATCGAATTTATTTTTGCAGATGGTAGGTTTTTATGAGCATATTAATCCACAAGCTGACCCAAGGTTCTATCGTTAGCGGTTCAATTTCTACGTCATAAAAGGGATAAGTGTCCATATCTATTGAACCAAGCAAAATAGAATCGATTTTATTTTTGCAGATTATAGGTTTTTATGTGTATATTAATCCACAAGCTGATCCAAGGTTCTATCGCAACGGTTCAATTTCTACGTCATACTCTGTGGGGTTAACCGACTAAAAGGGATAAGTGTCCATATCTATTGAACCAAGCAAGATAGAATCGATTTTGTTTTTGCAGATGATAGGTTTTTATGTGTATATTAATCCACAAGCCGATCCAAGGTTCTATCGCTAACGGTTCAATTTCTACGTCATACTGGGTGGGGTTAACCGACTAAAAGGGATAAGTGTCCATATCTATTGAACCATGCAAGATAGAATCGATTTTGTTTTTGCAGATGATAGGTTTTTATGTGCATATTAATCCACAAGCTGATCCAAGGTTCTATCGCTAACGGTTCAATTTCTTCGTCATAAAAGGGATAAGTGTCCTTATCTATTGAACCAAGCAAGACAGAATTGATTTTATTTCTGCAGATGGTAGGTTTTTATGTGTGTATTAATCCACAAGCTGATTCAAGGTTCTATCGCTAACGGTTCAATTTCTACGTCATACTGTGTGGGGTTAACCGACTAAAAGGGATAAGTGTCCATATCTATTGAACCAAGCAAGACATAATCGATTTTATTTCTGCAGATGGTAGGTTTTTATGTGTGTATTAATCCACAAGCGGATCTAAGGTTCTATCGCTAACGGTTCAATTTCTACGTCATAAAAGCGATAAGTGTTCACATCTATTGAACCAAGCAAAATAGAATCGATTTTATTTTTGCAGATTATAGGTTTTTATGTGTATATTAATCCACAAGCTGATCCAAGGTTCTATCGCTAACGGTTCAATTTCTACGTCATACTGTGTGGGGTTAACCGACTAAAAGGGATAAGTGTCCATATCTATTAAACCAAGCAAGATAGAATCGATTTTGTTTTTGCAGATGATAGGTTTTTATGTGTATATTAATCCACACGCCGATCCCAGATTCTATCGCTAACGGTTCAATTTCTACGTCATACTGGGTGGGGTTAACCGACTAAAAGGGATAAGTGTCCATATCTATTGAACCATGCAAGACAGAATCGATTTTGTTTTTGCAGATGGTAGGTTTTTATGTGTATATTAATCCACAAGCTGATCCAAGGTTCTATCGCTAACGGTTCAATTTCTACGTCATAAAAGGGATAAGTGTCCATATCTATTGAACCAAGCAAGACAGAATTGATTTTATTTCTGCAGATGGTAGGTTTTTATGTGTGTATTAATCCACAAGCTGATTCATGGTTCTATCGCTAACGGTTCAATTTCTACGTCATACTGTGTGGGGTTAACCGACTAAAAGGGATAAGTGTCCATATCTTTTGAACCAAGCAAGATAGAATCCATTTTGTTTTTGCAGGTGATAGGTTTTTATGTGTATATTGATCCACAAGCTGATCCAAGGTTCTATCGCTAACGGTTCAATTTCTACGTCATACTGGGTGGGGTTAACCGACTAAAAGGAATAAGTGTCCATATCTATTGAACCATGCAAGATAGAATCGATTTTGTTTTTGCACATGATAGGTTTTTATGTGCATATTAATCCACAAGCTGATCCAAGGTTCTATCGCTAACGGTTCAATTTCTACGTCATACTGGGTGGGGTTAACCGACTAATAGGGATAAGTGTCTATATCTATTGAACCAAGCAAGGCAGAATCGGATTTTGTTTTTGCAGATGGTAGGTTTTTATGTGCATATTAATCCACAAGCTGATCCAAGGTTCTATCGCTAACGGTTTAATTTCTACGTCAAACTGGGTGGGGTTAACCGACTAAAAGGGATAAGTGTCCATATCTATTGAACCAAGCAAGACAGAATCGATTTTATTTTTGCAGATGGTAGGTTTTTATGTGTATATTAATCCAAAAGCTGATCCAAGGTTCTATCGTTAGCGGTTCAATTTCTAGGTCATACTGTGTGGGGTTAACCGACTAAAAGGGATAAGTGTCCATATCTATTGAACCAAGCAAAACAGAATCGATTTTATTTCTGCAGATGGTAGGTTTTTATGTGTGTATTAATCCACAAGCTGATCCAAGGTTCTATCGCTAACGGTTCAATTTCTACGTCATACTGTGTGGGGTTAACCGACTAAAAGGGATAAGTGTCCATATCTATTGAACCAAGCAAGATAGAATCGATTTTGTTTTTGCAGATGATAGGTCTTTATGTGTATATTAATCCACAAGCTGATCCAAGGTTCTATCGCTAACGGTTCAATTTCTACGTCATACTGTGTGGGGTTAACCGACTAAAAGGGATAAGTGTCCATATCTATTGAACCAAGCAAGATAGAATCGATTTTGTTTTTGCAGATGATAGGTTTTTATGTGTATATTAATCCACAAGCCGATCCAAGGTTCTATCGCTAACGGTTCAATTTCTACGTCATACTGTGTGGGGTTAACCGACTAAAAGGGATAAGTGTCCATATCTATTGAACCAAGCAAGATAGAATCGATTTTGTTTTTGCAGATGATAGGTTTTTATGTGTATATTAATCCACAAGCCGATCCCAGGTTCTATCGCTAACGGTTCAATTTCTACGTCATACTGGGTGGGGTTAACCGACTAAAAGGGATAAGTGTCCTTATCTATTGAACCATGCAAGATAGAATCGATTTTTTTTTGCAGATGATAGGTTTTTATGTGTATATTAATCCACAAGCTGACCCAAGGTTCTATCGTTAACGGTTCAATTTCTACGTCATACTGTGTGGGGTTAACCGACTAAAAGGGATAAGTGTCCATATCTATTGAACCAAGCAAGATAGAATCGATTTTGTTTTTGCAGATGATAGGTTTTTATGTGTATATTAATCCACAAGCCGATCCCAGGTTCTATCGCTAACGGTTCAATTTCTACGTCATACTGGGTGGGGTTAACCGACTAAAAGGGATAAGTGTCCTTATCTATTGAACCATGCAAGATAGAATCGATTTTTTTTTGCAGATGATAGGTTTTTATGTGTATAATAATCCACAGGCTGACCCAAGGTTCTATCGTTAACGGTTCAATTTCTACGTCATACTGTGTGGGGTTAACCGACTAAAAGGGATAAGTGTCCATATCTATTGAACCATGCAAGATAGAATCGATTCTGTTTTTGCAGATGATAGGTTTTTATGTGTATATTAATCCACAAGCCGATCCCAGGTTCTATCGCTAACGGTTCAATTTCTACGTCATACTGGGTGGGGTTAACCGACTAAAAGGGATAAGTGTCCTTATCTATTGAACCATGCAAGATAGAATCGATTTTTTTTTGCAGATGATAGGTTTTTATGTGTATATTAATCCACAAGCTGACCCAAGGTTCTATCGTTAACGGTTCAATTTCTACGTCATACTGTGTGGGGTTAACCGACTAAAAGGGATAAGTGTCCATATCTATTGAACCATGCAAGATAGAATCGATTTTGTTTTTGCAGATGATAGGTTTTTATGTGTGTATTAATCCACAAGCTGATCCAAGGTTCTATCGCTAACGGTTCAATTTCTACGTCATACTGGGTGGGGTTAACCGACTAAAAGGGATAAGTGTCCATATCTATTGAACCATGCAAGATAGAATCGATTCTGTTTTTGCAGATGATAGGTTTTTATGTGCATATTAATCCACAAGCTGATCCAAGGTTCTATCGCTAACGGTTCAATTTCTACGTCATAAAAGGGATAAGTGTCCTTATCTATTGAACCAAGCAAGACAGAATTGATTTTATTTCTGCAGATGGTAGGTTTTTATGTGTGTATTAATCCACAAGCTGATTCAAGGTTCTATCGCTAACGGTTCAATTTCTACGTCATACTGTGTGGGGTTAACCGACTAAAAGGGATAAGTGTCCATATCTATTGAACCAAGCAAGACATAATCGATTTTATTTCTGCAGATGGTAGGTTTTTATGTGTGTATTAATCCACAAGCGGATCTAAGGTTCTATCGCTAACGGTCCAATTTCTACGTCATAAAAGCGATAAGTGTTCACATCTATTGAACCAAGCAAAATAGAATCGATTTTATTTTTGCAGATTATAGGTTTTTATGTGTATATTAATCCACAAGCTGATCCAAGGTTCTATCGCTAACGGTTCAATTTCTACGTCATACTGTGTGGGGTTAACCGACTAAAAGGGATAAGTGTCCATATCTATTAAACCAAGCAAGATAGAATCGATTTTGTTTTTGCAGATGATAGGTTTTTATGTGTATATTAATCCACACGCCGATCCCAGGTTCTATCGCTAACGGTTCAATTTCTACGTCATACTGGGTGGGGTTAACCGACTAAAAGGGATAAGTGTCCATATCTATTGAACCATGCAAGACAGAATCGATTTTGTTTTTGCAGATGGTAGGTTTTTATGTGTATATTAATCCACAAGCTGATCCAAGGTTCTATCGCTAACGGTTCAATTTCTACGTCATAAAAGGGATAAGTGTCCATATCTATTGAACCAAGCAAGACAGAATTGATTTTATTTCTGCAGATGGTAGGTTTTTATGTGTGTATTAATCCACAAGCTGATTCATGGTTCTATCGCTAACGGTTCAATTTCTACGTCATACTGTGTGGGGTTAACCGACTAAAAGGGATAAGTGTCCATATCTTTTGAACCAAGCAAGATAGAATCCATTTTGTTTTTGCAGGTGATAGGTTTTTATGTGTATATTGATCCACAAGCTGATCCAAGGTTCTATCGCTAACGGTTCAATTTCTACGTCATACTGGGTGGGGTTAACCGACTAAAAGGAATAAGTGTCCATATCTATTGAACCATGCAAGATAGAATCGATTTTGTTTTTGCACATGATAGGTTTTTATGTGCATATTAATCCACAAGCTGATCCAAGGTTCTATCGCTAACGGTTCAATTTCTACGTCATACTGGGTGGGGTTAACCGACTAATAGGGATAAGTGTCTATATCTATTGAACCAAGCAAGGCAGAATCGGATTTTGTTTTTGCAGATGGTAGGTTTTTATGTGCATATTAATCCACAAGCTGATCCAAGGTTCTATCGCTAACGGTTTAATTTCTACGTCAAACTGGGTGGGGTTAACCGACTAAAAGGGATAAGTGTCCATATCTATTGAACCAAGCAAGACAGAATCGATTTTATTTTTGCAGATGGTAGGTTTTTATGTGTATATTAATCCAAAAGCTGATCCAAGGTTCTATCGTTAGCGGTTCAATTTCTAGGTCATACTGTGTGGGGTTAACCGACTAAAAGGGATAAGTGTCCATATCTATTGAACCAAGCAAAACAGAATCGATTTTATTTCTGCAGATGGTAGGTTTTTATGTGTGTATTAATCCACAAGCTGATCCAAGGTTCTATCGCTAACGGTTCAATTTCTACGTCATACTGTGTGGGGTTAACCGACTAAAAGGGATAAGTGTCCATATCTATTGAACCAAGCAAGATAGAATCGATTTTGTTTTTGCAGATGATAGGTTTTTATGTGTATATTAATCCACACGCCGATCCCAGATTCTATCGCTAACGGTTCAATTTCTACGTCATACTGGGTGGGGTTAACCGACTAAAAGGGATAAGTGTCCATATCTATTGAACCATGCAAGACAGAATCGATTTTGTTTTTGCAGATGGTAGGTTTTTATGTGTATATTAATCCACAAGCTGATCCAAGGTTCTATCGCTAACGGTTCAATTTCTACGTCATAAAAGGGATAAGTGTCCATATCTATTGAACCAAGCAAGACAGAATTGATTTTATTTCTGCAGATGGTAGGTTTTTATGTGTGTATTAATCCACAAGCTGATTCATGGTTCTATCGCTAACGGTTCAATTTCTACGTCATACTGTGTGGGGTTAACCGACTAAAAGGGATAAGTGTCCATATCTTTTGAACCAAGCAAGATAGAATCCATTTTGTTTTTGCAGGTGATAGGTTTTTATGTGTATATTGATCCACAAGCTGATCCAAGGTTCTATCGCTAACGGTTCAATTTCTACGTCATACTGGGTGGGGTTAACCGACTAAAAGGAATAAGTGTCCATATCTATTGAACCATGCAAGATAGAATCGATTTTGTTTTTGCACATGATAGGTTTTTATGTGCATATTAATCCACAAGCTGATCCAAGGTTCTATCGCTAACGGTTCAATTTCTACGTCATACTGGGTGGGGTTAACCGACTAATAGGGATAAGTGTCTATATCTATTGAACCAAGCAAGGCAGAATCGGATTTTGTTTTTGCAGATGGTAGGTTTTTATGTGCATATTAATCCACAAGCTGATCCAAGGTTCTATCGCTAACGGTTTAATTTCTACGTCAAACTGGGTGGGGTTAACCGACTAAAAGGGATAAGTGTCCATATCTATTGAACCAAGCAAGACAGAATCGATTTTATTTTTGCAGATGGTAGGTTTTTATGTGTATATTAATCCAAAAGCTGATCCAAGGTTCTATCGTTAGCGGTTCAATTTCTAGGTCATACTGTGTGGGGTTAACCGACTAAAAGGGATAAGTGTCCATATCTATTGAACCAAGCAAAACAGAATCGATTTTATTTCTGCAGATGGTAGGTTTTTATGTGTGTATTAATCCACAAGCTGATCCAAGGTTCTATCGCTAACGGTTCAATTTCTACGTCATACTGTGTGGGGTTAACCGACTAAAAGGGATAAGTGTCCATATCTATTGAACCAAGCAAGATAGAATCGATTTTGTTTTTGCAGATGATAGGTCTTTATGTGTATATTAATCCACAAGCTGATCCAAGGTTCTATCGCTAACGGTTCAATTTCTACGTCATACTGTGTGGGGTTAACCGACTAAAAGGGATAAGTGTCCATATCTATTGAACCAAGCAAGATAGAATCGATTTTGTTTTTGCAGATGATAGGTTTTTATGTGTATATTAATCCACAAGCCGATCCAAGGTTCTATCGCTAACGGTTCAATTTCTACGTCATACTGTGTGGGGTTAACCGACTAAAAGGGATAAGTGTCCATATCTATTGAACCAAGCAAGATAGAATCGATTTTGTTTTTGCAGATGATAGGTTTTTATGTGTATATTAATCCACAAGCCGATCCCAGGTTCTATCGCTAACGGTTCAATTTCTACGTCATACTGGGTGGGGTTAACCGACTAAAAGGGATAAGTGTCCTTATCTATTGAACCATGCAAGATAGAATCGATTTTTTTTTGCAGATGATAGGTTTTTATGTGTATATTAATCCACAAGCTGACCCAAGGTTCTATCGTTAACGGTTCAATTTCTACGTCATACTGTGTGGGGTTAACCGACTAAAAGGGATAAGTGTCCATATCTATTGAACCAAGCAAGATAGAATCGATTTTGTTTTTGCAGATGATAGGTTTTTATGTGTATATTAATCCACAAGCCGATCCCAGGTTCTATCGCTAACGGTTCAATTTCTACGTCATACTGGGTGGGGTTAACCGACTAAAAGGGATAAGTGTCCTTATCTATTGAACCATGCAAGATAGAATCGATTTTTTTTTGCAGATGATAGGTTTTTATGTGTATAATAATCCACAGGCTGACCCAAGGTTCTATCGTTAACGGTTCAATTTCTACGTCATACTGTGTGGGGTTAACCGACTAAAAGGGATAAGTGTCCATATCTATTGAACCATGCAAGATAGAATCGATTCTGTTTTTGCAGATGATAGGTTTTTATGTGTATATTAATCCACAAGCCGATCCCAGGTTCTATCGCTAACGGTTCAATTTCTACGTCATACTGGGTGGGGTTAACCGACTAAAAGGGATAAGTGTCCTTATCTATTGAACCATGCAAGATAGAATCGATTTTTTTTTGCAGATGATAGGTTTTTATGTGTATATTAATCCACAAGCTGACCCAAGGTTCTATCGTTAACGGTTCAATTTCTACGTCATACTGTGTGGGGTTAACCGACTAAAAGGGATAAGTGTCCATATCTATTGAACCATGCAAGATAGAATCGATTTTGTTTTTGCAGATGATAGGTTTTTATGTGTGTATTAATCCACAAGCTGATCCAAGGTTCTATCGCTAACGGTTCAATTTCTACGTCATACTGGGTGGGGTTAACCGACTAAAAGGGATAAGTGTCCATATCTATTGAACCATGCAAGATAGAATCGATTCTGTTTTTGCAGATGATAGGTTTTTATGTGCATATTAATCCACAAGCTGATCCAAGGTTCTATCGCTAACGGTTCAATTTCTACGTCATAAAAGGGATAAGTGTCCTTATCTATTGAACCAAGCAAGACAGAATTGATTTTATTTCTGCAGATGGTAGGTTTTTATGTGTGTATTAATCCACAAGCTGATTCAAGGTTCTATCGCTAACGGTTCAATTTCTACGTCATACTGTGTGGGGTTAACCGACTAAAAGGGATAAGTGTCCATATCTATTGAACCAAGCAAGACATAATCGATTTTATTTCTGCAGATGGTAGGTTTTTATGTGTGTATTAATCCACAAGCGGATCTAAGGTTCTATCGCTAACGGTCCAATTTCTACGTCATAAAAGCGATAAGTGTTCACATCTATTGAACCAAGCAAAATAGAATCGATTTTATTTTTGCAGATTATAGGTTTTTATGTGTATATTAATCCACAAGCTGATCCAAGGTTCTATCGCTAACGGTTCAATTTCTACGTCATACTGTGTGGGGTTAACCGACTAAAAGGGATAAGTGTCCATATCTATTAAACCAAGCAAGATAGAATCGATTTTGTTTTTGCAGATGATAGGTTTTTATGTGTATATTAATCCACACGCCGATCCCAGGTTCTATCGCTAACGGTTCAATTTCTACGTCATACTGGGTGGGGTTAACCGACTAAAAGGGATAAGTGTCCATATCTATTGAACCATGCAAGACAGAATCGATTTTGTTTTTGCAGATGGTAGGTTTTTATGTGTATATTAATCCACAAGCTGATCCAAGGTTCTATCGCTAACGGTTCAATTTCTACGTCATAAAAGGGATAAGTGTCCATATCTATTGAACCAAGCAAGACAGAATTGATTTTATTTCTGCAGATGGTAGGTTTTTATGTGTGTATTAATCCACAAGCTGATTCATGGTTCTATCGCTAACGGTTCAATTTCTACGTCATACTGTGTGGGGTTAACCGACTAAAAGGGATAAGTGTCCATATCTTTTGAACCAAGCAAGATAGAATCCATTTTGTTTTTGCAGGTGATAGGTTTTTATGTGTATATTGATCCACAAGCTGATCCAAGGTTCTATCGCTAACGGTTCAATTTCTACGTCATACTGGGTGGGGTTAACCGACTAAAAGGAATAAGTGTCCATATCTATTGAACCATGCAAGATAGAATCGATTTTGTTTTTGCACATGATAGGTTTTTATGTGCATATTAATCCACAAGCTGATCCAAGGTTCTATCGCTAACGGTTCAATTTCTACGTCATACTGGGTGGGGTTAACCGACTAATAGGGATAAGTGTCTATATCTATTGAACCAAGCAAGGCAGAATCGGATTTTGTTTTTGCAGATGGTAGGTTTTTATGTGCATATTAATCCACAAGCTGATCCAAGGTTCTATCGCTAACGGTTTAATTTCTACGTCAAACTGGGTGGGGTTAACCGACTAAAAGGGATAAGTGTCCATATCTATTGAACCAAGCAAGACAGAATCGATTTTATTTTTGCAGATGGTAGGTTTTTATGTGTATATTAATCCAAAAGCTGATCCAAGGTTCTATCGTTAGCGGTTCAATTTCTAGGTCATACTGTGTGGGGTTAACCGACTAAAAGGGATAAGTGTCCATATCTATTGAACCAAGCAAAACAGAATCGATTTTATTTCTGCAGATGGTAGGTTTTTATGTGTGTATTAATCCACAAGCTGATCCAAGGTTCTATCGCTAACGGTTCAATTTCTACGTCATACTGTGTGGGGTTAACCGACTAAAAGGGATAAGTGTCCATATCTATTGAACCAAGCAAGATAGAATCGATTTTGTTTTTGCAGATGATAGGTCTTTATGTGTATATTAATCCACAAGCTGATCCAAGGTTCTATCGCTAACGGTTCAATTTCTACGTCATACTGTGTGGGGTTAACCGACTAAAAGGGATAAGTGTCCATATCTATTGAACCAAGCAAGATAGAATCGATTTTGTTTTTGCAGATGATAGGTTTTTATGTGTATATTAATCCACAAGCCGATCCAAGGTTCTATCGCTAACGGTTCAATTTCTACGTCATACTGTGTGGGGTTAACCGACTAAAAGGGATAAGTGTCCATATCTATTGAACCAAGCAAGATAGAATCGATTTTGTTTTTGCAGATGATAGGTTTTTATGTGTATATTAATACACAAGCCGATCCCAGGTTCTATCGCTAACGGTTCAATTTCTACGTCATACTGGGTGGGGTTAACCGACTAAAAGGGATAAGTGTCCTTATCTATTGAACCATGCAAGATAGAATCGATTTTTTTTTGCAGATGATAGGTTTTTATGTGTATATTAATCCACAAGCTGACCCAAGGTTCTATCGTTAACGGTTCAATTTCTACGTCATACTGTGTGGGGTTAACCGACTAAAAGGGATAAGTGTCCATATCTATTGAACCAAGCAAGATAGAATCGATTTTGTTTTTGCAGATGATAGGTTTTTATGTGTATATTAATCCACAAGCCGATCCCAGGTTCTATCGCTAACGGTTCAATTTCTACGTCATACTGGGTGGGGTTAACCGACTAAAAGGGATAAGTGTCCTTATCTATTGAACCATGCAAGATAGAATCGATTTTTTTTTGCAGATGATAGGTTTTTATGTGTATAATAATCCACAGGCTGACCCAAGGTTCTATCGTTAACGGTTCAATTTCTACGTCATACTGTGTGGGGTTAACCGACTAAAAGGGATAAGTGTCCATATCTATTGAACCATGCAAGATAGAATCGATTCTGTTTTTGCAGATGATAGGTTTTTATGTGTATATTAATCCACAAGCCGATCCCAGGTTCTATCGCTAACGGTTCAATTTCTACGTCATACTGGGTGGGGTTAACCGACTAAAAGGGATAAGTGTCCTTATCTATTGAACCATGCAAGATAGAATCGATTTTTTTTTGCAGATGATAGGTTTTTATGTGTATATTAATCCACAAGCTGACCCAAGGTTCTATCGTTAACGGTTCAATTTCTACGTCATACTGTGTGGGGTTAACCGACTAAAAGGGATAAGTGTCCATATCTATTGAACCATGCAAGATAGAATCGATTTTGTTTTTGCAGATGATAGGTTTTTATGTGTGTATTAATCCACAAGCTGATCCAAGGTTCTATCGCTAACGGTTCAATTTCTACGTCATAAAAGGGATAAGTGTCCATATCTATTGAACCAAGCAAGACAGAATTGATTTTATTTCTGCAGATGGTAGGTTTTTATGTGTGTATTAATCCACAAGCTGATTCAAGGTTCTATCGCTAACGGTTCAATTTCTACGTCATACTGGGTGGGGTTAACCGACTAAAAGGAATAAGTGTCCATATCTATTGAACCATGCAAGATAGAATCGATTTTATTTTTGCAGATGATAGGTTTTTATGTGTATATTAATCCACAAGCTGACCCAAGGTTCTATCGTTAACGGTTCAATTTCTACGTCATACTGGGTGGGGTTAACCGACTAAAAGGAATAAGTGTCCATATCTATTGAACCATGCAAGATAGAATCAATTCTGTTTTTGCAGATGATAGGTTTTTATGTGTATATTAATCCACAAGCCGATCCTAGGTTCTATCGCTAACGGTTCAATTTCTACGTCATACTGGGTGGGGTTAACCGACTAAAAGGGATAAGTGTCCATATCTATTGAACCAAGCAAGATAGAATCCATTTTGTTTTTGCAGGTGATAGGTTTTTATGTGTATATTGATCCACAAGCTGATCAAAGGTTCTATCGCTAACGGTTCACTTTCTACGTCATACTGGGTGGGGTTAACCGACTAAAAGGAATAAGTGTCCATATCTATTGAACCATGCAAGATAGAATCGATTTTGTTTTTGCAGATGATAGGTTTTTATGTGTATATTAATCCACAAGCCGATCCCAGGTTCTATCGCTAACGGTTCAATTTCTACGTCATACTGGGTGGGGTTAACCGACTAAAAGGGATAAGTGTCCATATCTATTGAACCATGCAAGATAGAATCGATTTTGTTTCTGCAGATGGTAGGTTTTTATGTGTGCATTAATCCACAAGCTGATTCAAGGTTCTATCGCTAACGGTTCACTTTCTACGTCATACTGGGTGGGGTTAACCGACTAAAAGGAATAAGTGTCCATATCTATTGAACCATGCAAGATAGAATCGATTTTGTTTTTGCAGATGATAGGTTTTTATGTGTATATTAATCCACAAGCCGATCCCAGGTTCTATCGCTAACGGTTCAATTTCTACGTCATACTGGGTGGGGTTAACCGACTAAAAGGGATAAGTGTCCATATCTATTGAACCATGCAAGATAGAATCGATTTTTTTTTGCAGATGATAGGTTTTTATGTGTATATTAATCCACAAGCTGATCCAAGGTTCTATCGCTAACGGTTCAATTTCTACGTCATAAAAGGGATAAGTGTCCATATCTATTGAACCCAGCAAGACAGAATTGATTTTATTTCTGCAGATGGTAGGTTTTTATGTGTGTATTAATCCACAAGCTGATTCAAGGTTCTATCTCTAACGGTTCAATTTCTACGTCATACTGTGTGGGGTTAACCGACTAAAAGGGATAAGTGTCCATATCTATTGAACCAAGCAAGATAGAATCCATTTTGTTTTTGCAGGTGATAGGTTTTTATGTGTATATTGATCCACAAGCTGATCCAAGGTTCTATCGCTAACGGTTCAATTTCTACGTCATACTGGGTTGGGTTAACCGACTAATAGGGATAAGTGCCTATATCTATTGAACCAAGCAAGGTATAATCGAATTTATTTTTGCAGATGGTAGGTTTTTATGAGCATATTAATCCACAAGCTGACCCAAGGTTCTATCGTTAGCGGTTCAATTTCTACGTCATAAAAGGGATAAGTGTCCATATCTATTGAACCAAGCAAAATAGAATCGATTTTATTTTTGCAGATTATAAGTTTTTATGTGTATATTAATCCACAAGCTGATCCAAGGTTCTATCGCAACGGTTCAATTTCTACGTCATACTCTGTGGGGTTAACCGACTAAAAGGGATAAGTGTCCATATCTATTGAACCAAGCAAGATAGAATCGATTTTGTTTTTGCAGATGATAGGTTTTTATGTGTATATTAATCCACAAGCCGATCCAAGGTTCTATCGCTAACGGTTCAATTTCTACGTCATACTGGGTGGGGTTAACCGACTAAAAGGGATAAGTGTCCATATCTATTGAACCATGCAAGATAGAATCGATTTTGTTTTTGCAGATGATAGGTTTTTATGTGCATATTAATCCACAAGCTGATCCAAGGTTCTATCGCTAACGGTTCAATTTCTACGTCATAAAAGGGATAAGTGTCCTTATCTATTGAACCAAGCAAGACAGAATTGATTTTATTTCTGCAGATGGTAGGTTTTTATGTGTGTATTAATCCACAAGCTGATTCAAGGTTCTATCGCTAACGGTTCAATTTCTACGTCATACTGTGTGGGGTTAACCGACTAAAAGGGATAAGTGTCCATATCTATTGAACCAAGCAAGACATAATCGATTTTATTTCTGCAGATGGTAGGTTTTTATGTGTGTATTAATCCACAAGCGGATCTAAGGTTCTATCGCTAACGGTTCAATTTTTACGTCATAAAAGCGATAAGTGTTCACATCTATTGAACCAAGCAAAATAGAATCGATTTTATTTTTGCAGATTATAGGTTTTTATGTGTATATTAATCCACAAGCTGATCCAAGGTTCTATCGCTAACGGTTCAATTTCTACGTCATACTGTGTGGGGTTAACCGACTAAAAGGGATAAGTGTCCATATCTATTAAACCAAGCAAGATAGAATCGATTTTGTTTTTGCAGATGATAGGTTTTTATGTGTATATTAATCCACACGCCGATCCCAGGTTCTATCGCTAACGGTTCAATTTCTACGTCATACTGGGTGGGGTTAACCGACTAAAAGGGATAAGTGTCCATATCTATTGAACCATGCAAGACAGAATCGATTTTGTTTTTGCAGATGGTAGGTTTTTATGTGTATATTAATCCACAAGCTGATCCAAGGTTCTATCGCTAACGGTTCAATTTCTACGTCATAAAAGGGATAAGTGTCCATATCTATTGAACCAAGCAAGACAGAATTGATTTTATTTCTGCAGATGGTAGGTTTTTATGTGTGTATTAATCCACAAGCTGATTCATGGTTCTATCGCTAACGGTTCAATTTCTACGTCATACTGTGTGGGGTTAACCGACTAAAAGGGATAAGTGTCCATATCTTTTGAACCAAGCAAGATAGAATCCATTTTGTTTTTGCAGGTGATAGGTTTTTATGTGTATATTGATCCACAAGCTGATCCAAGGTTCTATCGCTAACGGTTCAATTTCTACGTCATACTGGGTGGGGTTAACCGACTAAAAGGAATAAGTGTCCATATCTATTGAACCATGCAAGATAGAATCGATTTTGTTTTTGCTCATGATAGGTTTTTATGTGCATATTAATCCACAAGCTGATCCAAGGTTCTATCGCTAACGGTTCAATTTCTACGTCATACTGGGTGGGGTTAACCGACTAATAGGGATAAGTGTCTATATCTATTGAACCAAGCAAGGCAGAATCGGATTTTGTTTTTGCAGATGGTAGGTTTTTATGTGCATATTAATCCACAAGCTGATCCAAGGTTCTATCGCTAACGGTTTAATTTCTACGTCAAACTGGGTGGGGTTAACCGACTAAAAGGGATAAGTGTCCATATCTATTGAACCAAGCAAGACAGAATCGATTTTATTTTTGCAGATGGTAGGTTTTTATGTGTATATTAATCCAAAAGCTGATCCAAGGTTCTATCGTTAGCGGTTCAATTTCTAGGTCATACTGTGTGGGGTTAACCGACTAAAAGGGATAAGTGTCCATATCTATTGAACCAAGCAAAACAGAATCGATTTTATTTCTGCAGATGGTAGGTTTTTATGTGTGTATTAATCCACAAGCTGATCCAAGGTTCTATCGCTAACGGTTCAATTTCTACGTCATACTGTGTGGGGTTAACCGACTAAAAGGGATAAGTGTCCATATCTATTGAACCAAGCAAGATAGAATCGATTTTGTTTTTGCAGATGATAGGTCTTTATGTGTATATTAATCCACAAGCTGATCCAAGGTTCTATCGCTAACGGTTCAATTTCTACGTCATACTGTGTGGGGTTAACCGACTAAAAGGGATAAGTGTCCATATCTATTGAACCAAGCAAGATAGAATCGATTTTGTTTTTGCAGATGATAGGTTTTTATGTGTATATTAATCCACAAGCCGATCCAAGGTTCTATCGCTAACGGTTCAATTTCTACGTCATACTGTGTGGGGTTAACCGACTAAAAGGGATAAGTGTCCATATCTATTGAACCAAGCAAGATAGAATCGATTTTGTTTTTGCAGATGATAGGTCTTTATGTGTATATTAATCCACAAGCTGATCCAAGGTTCTATCGCTAACGGTTCAATTTCTACGTCATACTGTGTGGGGTTAACCGACTAAAAGGGATAAGTGTCCATATCTATTGAACCAAGCAAGATAGAATCGATTTTGTTTTTGCAGATGATAGGTTTTTATGTGCATATTAATCCACAAGCTGATCCAAGGTTCTATCGCTAACGGTTCAATTTCTACGTCAAACTGGGTGGGGTTAACCGACTAATAGGGATAAGTGTCTATATCTATTGAACCAAGCAAGGCAGAATCGGATTTTGTTTTTGCAGATGGTAGGTTTTTATGTGCATATTAATCCACAAGCTGATCCAAGGTTCTATCGCTAACGGTTTAATTTCTACGTCAAACTGGGTGGGGTTAACCGACTAAAAGGGATAAGAGTCCATATCTATTGAACCAAGCAAGACAGAATCGATTTTATTTTTGCAGATGGTAGGTTTTTATGTGTATATTAATCCAAAAGCTGATCCAAGGTTCTATCGTTAGCGGTTCAATTTCTAGGTCATACTGTGTGGGGTTAACCGACTAAAAGGGATAAGTGTCCATATCTATTGAACCAAGCAAGATAGAATCGATTTTGTTTTTGCAGATGATAGGTTTTTATGTGTATATTAATCCACAAGCTGATCCAAGGTTCTATCGCTAACGGTTCAATTTCTACGTCATAAAAGGGATAAGTGTCCATATCTATTGAACCAAGCAAAATAGAATCGATTTTATTTTCTATCGCTAACGGTTCAATTTCTACGTCATACTGGGTGGGGTTAACCGACTAAAAGGAATAAGTGTCCATATCTATTGAACCATGCAAGATAGAATCGATTTTGTTTTTGCAGATGATAGGTTTTTATGTGTATATTAATCCACAAGCTGACCCAAGGTTCTATCGTTAACGGTTCAATTTCTACGTCATACTGTGTGGGGTTAACCGACTAAAAGGGATAAGTGTCCATATCTATTGAACCATGCAAGATAGAATCGATTTTGTTTTTGCAGATGATAGGTTTTTATGTGTATATTAATCCACAAGCTGATCCAAGGTTCTATCGCTAACGGTTCAATTTCTACGTCATATAAGGAATAAGTGTCCATATCTATTGAACCAAGCAAGACAGAATTGATTTTATTTCTGCAGATGGTAGGTTTTTATGTGTGTATTAATCCACAAGCTGATTCAAGGTTCTATCGCTAACGGTTCAATTTCTACGTCATACTGGGTGGGGTTAACCGACTAAAAGGAATAAGTGTCCATATCTATTGAACCATGCAAGATAGAATCGATTTTGTTTTTGCAGATGATAGGTTTTTATGTGTATATTAATCCACAAGCTGACCCAAGGTTCTATCGTTAACGGTTCAATTTCTACGTCATACTGGGTGGGGTTAACCGACTAAAAGGAATAAGTGTCCATATCTATTGAACCATGCAAGATAGAATCGATTCTGTTTTTGCAGATGATAGGTTTTTATGTGTATATTAATCCACAAGCCGATCCCAGGTTCTATCGCTAACGGTTCAATTTCTACGTCATACTGGGTGGGGTTAACCGACTAAAAGGGATAAGTGTCCATATCTATTGAACCATGCAAGATAGAATCGATTTTGTTTTTGCAGATGATAGGTTTTTATGTGTATATTAATCCACAAGCTGATCCAAGGTTCTATCGCTAACGGTTCAATTTCTACGTCATAAAAGGGATAAGTGTCCATATCTATTGAACCAAGCAAGACAGAATTGATTTTATTTCTGCAGATGATAGGTTTTTATGTGTATATTAATCCACAAGCCGATCCCAGGTTCTATCGCTAACGGTTCAATTTCTACGTCATACTGGGTGGGGTTAACCGACTAAAAGGGATAAGTGTCCATATCTATTGAACCATGCAAGATAGAATCGATTTTGTTTTTGCAGATGATAGGTTTTTATGTGTATATTAATCCACAAGCTGATCCAAGGTTCTATCGCTAACGGTTCAATTTCTACGTCATAAAAGGGATAAGTGTCCATATCTATTGAACCAAGCAAGACAGAATTGATTTTATTTCTGCAAATGATAGGTTTTTATGTGTATATTAATCCACAAGCCGATCCCAGGTTCTATCGCTAACGGTTCAATTTCTACGTCATACTGTGTGGGGTTAACCGACTAAAAGGGATAAGTGTCCATATCTATTGAACCAAGCAAGATAGAATCCATTTTGTTTTTGCAGGTGATAGGTTTTTATGTGTATATTGATCCACAAGCTGATCCAAGGTTCTATCGCTAACGGTTCAATTTCTACGTCATACTGGGTTGGGTTAACCGACTAATAGGGATAAGTGCCTATATCTATTGAACCAAGCAAGGTATAATCGAATTTATTTTTGCAGATGGTAGGTTTTTATGAGCATATTAATCCACAAGCTGACCCAAGGTTCTATCGTTAGCGGTTCAATTTCTACGTCATAAAAGGGATAAGTGTCCATATCTATTGAACCAAGCAAAATAGAATCGATTTTATTTTTGCAGATTATAGGTTTTTATGTGTATATTAATCCACAAGCTGATCCAAGGTTCTATCGCAACGGTTCAATTTCTACGTCATACTCTGTGGGGTTAACCGACTAAAAGGGATAAGTGTCCATATCTATTGAACCAAGCAAGATAGAATCGATTTTGTTTTTGCAGATGATAGGTTTTTATGTGTATATTAATCCACAAGCCGATCCAAGGTTCTATCGCTAACGGTTCAATTTCTACGTCATACTGGGTGGGGTTAACCGACTAAAAGGGATAAGTGTCCATATCTATTGAACCATGCAAGATAGAATCGATTTTGTTTTTGCAGATGATAGGTTTTTATGTGCATATTAATCCACAAGCTGATCCAAGGTTCTATCGCTAACGGTTCAATTTCTACGTCATAAAAGGGATAAGTGTCCTTATCTATTGAACCAAGCAAGACAGAATTGATTTTATTTCTGCAGATGGTAGGTTTTTATGTGTGTATTAATCCACAAGCTGATTCAAGGTTCTATCGCTAACGGTTCAATTTCTACGTCATACTGTGTGGGGTTAACCCACTAAAAGGGATAAGTGTCCATATCTATTGAACCAAGCAAGACATAATCGATTTTATTTCTGCAGATGGTAGGTTTTTATGTGTGTATTAATCCACAAGCGGATCTAAGGTTCTATCGCTAACGGTTCAATTTCTACGTCATAAAAGCGATAAGTGTTCACATCTATTGAACCAAGCAAAATAGAATCGATTTTATTTTTGCAGATTATAGGTTTTTATGTGTATATTAATCCACAAGCTGATCCAAGGTTCTATCGCTAACGGTTCAATTTCTACGTCATACTGTGTGGGGTTAACCGACTAAAAGGGATAAGTGTCCATATCTATTAAACCAAGCAAGATAGAATCGATTTTGTTTTTGCAGATGATAGGTTTTTATGTGTATATTAATCCACACGCCGATCCCAGGTTCTATCGCTAACGGTTCAATTTCTACGTCATACTGGGTGGGGTTAACCGACTAAAAGGGATAAGTGTCCATATCTATTGAACCATGCAAGACAGAATCGATTTTGTTTTTGCAGATGGTAGGTTTTTATGTGTATATTAATCCACAAGCTGATCCAAGGTTCTATCGCTAACGGTTCAATTTCTACGTCATAAAAGGGATAAGTGTCCATATCTATTGAACCAAGCAAGACAGAATTGATTTTATTTCTGCAGATGGTAGGTTTTTATGTGTGTATTAATCCACAAGCTGATTCAAGGTTCTATCGCTAACGGTTCAATTTCTACGTCATACTGTGTGGGGTTAACCGACTAAAAGGGATAAGTGTCCATATCTTTTGAACCAAGCAAGATAGAATCCATTTTGTTTTTGCAGGTGATAGGTTTTTATGTGTATATTGATCCACAAGCTGATCCAAGGTTCTATCGCTAACGGTTCAATTTCTACGTCATACTGGGTGGGGTTAACCGACTAAAAGGAATAAGTGTCCATATCTATTGAACCATGCAAGATAGAATCGATTTTGTTTTTGCACATGATAGGTTTTTATGTGCATATTAATCCACAAGCTGATCCAAGGTTCTATCGCTAACGGTTCAATTTCTACGTCATACTGGGTGGGGTTAACCGACTAATAGGGATAAGTGTCTATATCTATTGAACCAAGCAAGGCAGAATCGGATTTTGTTTTTGCAGATGGTAGGTTTTTATGTGCATATTAATCCACAAGCTGATCCAAGGTTCTATCGCTAACGGTTTAATTTCTACGTCAAACTGGGTGGGGTTAACCGACTAAAAGGGATAAGTGTCCATATCTATTGAACCAAGCAAGACAGAATCGATTTTATTTTTGCAGATGGTAGGTTTTTATGTGTATATTAATCCAAAAGCTGATCCAAGGTTCTATCGTTAGCGGTTCAATTTCTAGGTCATACTGTGTGGGGTTAACCGACTAAAAGGGATAAGTGTCCATATCTATTGAACCAAGCAAAACAGAATCGATTTTATTTCTGCAGATGGTAGGTTTTTATGTGTGTATTAATCCACAAGCTGATCCAAGGTTCTATCGCTAACGGTTCAATTTCTACGTCATACTGTGTGGGGTTAACCGACTAAAAGGGATAAGTGTCCATATCTATTGAACCAAGCAAGATAGAATCGATTTTGTTTTTGCAGATGATAGGTCTTTATGTGTATATTAATCCACAAGCTGATCCAAGGTTCTATCGCTAACGGTTCAATTTCTACGTCATACTGTGTGGGGTTAACCGACTAAAAGGGATAAGTGTCCATATCTATTGAACCAAGCAAGATAGAATCGATTTTGTTTTTGCAGATGATAGGTTTTTATGTGTATATTAATCCACAAGCCGATCCAAGGTTCTATCGCTAACGGTTCAATTTCTACGTCATACTGTGTGGGGTTAACCGACTAAAAGGGATAAGTGTCCATATCTATTGAACCAAGCAAGATAGAATCGATTTTGTTTTTGCAGATGATAGGTCTTTATGTGTATATTAATCCACAAGCTGATCCAAGGTTCTATCGCTAACGGTTCAATTTCTACGTCATACTGTGTGGGGTTAACCGACTAAAAGGGATAAGTGTCCATATCTATTGAACCAAGCAAGATAGAATCGATTTTGTTTTTGCAGATGATAGGTTTTTATGTGCATATTAATCCACAAGCTGATCCAAGGTTCTATCGCTAACGGTTCAATTTCTACGTCATACTGGGTGGGGTTAACCGACTAATAGGGATAAGTGTCTATATCTATTGAACCAAGCAAGGCAGAATCGGATTTTGTTTTTGCAGATGGTAGGTTTTTATGTGCATATTAATCCACAAGCTGATCCAAGGTTCTATCGCTAACGGTTTAATTTCTACGTCAAACTGGGTGGGGTTAACCGACTAAAAGGGATAAGAGTCCATATCTATTGAACCAAGCAAGACAGAATCGATTTTATTTTTGCAGATGGTAGGTTTTTATGTGTATATTAATCCAAAAGCTGATCCAAGGTTCTATCGTTAGCGGTTCAATTTCTAGGTCATACTGTGTGGGGTTAACCGACTAAAAGGGATAAGTGTCCATATCTATTGAACCAAGCAAGATAGAATCGATTTTGTTTTTGCAGATGATAGGTTTTTATGTGTATATTAATCCACAAGCTGATCCAAGGTTCTATCGCTAACGGTTCAATTTCTACGTCATAAAAGGGATAAGTGTCCATATCTATTGAACCAAGCAAAATAGAATCGATTTTATTTTCTATCGCTAACGGTTCAATTTCTACGTCATACTGGGTGGGGTTAACCGACTAAAAGGAATAAGTGTCCATATCTATTGAACCATGCAAGATAGAATCGATTTTGTTTTTGCAGATGATAGGTTTTTATGTGTATATTAATCCACAAGCTGACCCAAGGTTCTATCGTTAACGGTTCAATTTCTACGTCATACTGTGTGGGGTTAACCGACTAAAAGGGATAAGTGTCCATATCTATTGAACCATGCAAGATAGAATCGATTTTGTTTTTGCAGATGATAGGTTTTTATGTGTATATTAATCCACAAGCTGATCCAAGGTTCTATCGCTAACGGTTCAATTTCTACGTCATATAAGGGATAAGTGTCCATATCTATTGAACCAAGCAAGACAGAATTGATTTTATTTCTGCAGATGGTAGGTTTTTATGTGTGTATTAATCCACAAGCTGATTCAAGGTTCTATCGCTAACGGTTCAATTTCTACGTCATACTGGGTGGGGTTAACCGACTAAAAGGAATAAGTGTCCATATCTATTGAACCATGCAAGATAGAATCGATTTTGTTTTTGCAGATGATAGGTTTTTATGTGTATATTAATCCACAAGCTGACCCAAGGTTCTATCGTTAACGGTTCAATTTCTACGTCATACTGGGTGGGGTTAACCGACTAAAAGGAATAAGTGTCCATATCTATTGAACCATGCAAGATAGAATCGATTCTGTTTTTGCAGATGATAGGTTTTTATGTGTATATTAATCCACAAGCCGATCCCAGGTTCTATCGCTAACGGTTCAATTTCTACGTCATACTGGGTGGGGTTAACCGACTAAAAGGGATAAGTGTCCATATCTATTGAACCATGCAAGATAGAATCGATTTTGTTTTTGCAGATGATAGGTTTTTATGTGTATATTAATCCACAAGCTGATCCAAGGTTCTATCGCTAACGGTTCAATTTCTACGTCATAAAAGGGATAAGTGTCCATATCTATTGAACCAAGCAAGACAGAATTGATTTTATTTCTGCAGATGATAGGTTTTTATGTGTATATTAATCCACAAGCCGATCCCAGGTTCTATCGCTAACGGTTCAATTTCTACGTCATACTGGGTGGGGTTAACCGACTAAAAGGGATAAGTGTCCATATCTATTGAACCATGCAAGATAGAATCGATTTTTTTTTGCAGATGATAGGCTTTTATGTGTATATTAATCCACAAGCTGACCCAAGGTTCTATCGTTAACGGTTCAATTTCTACGTCATATAAGGGATAAGTGTCCATATCTATTGAACCAAGCAAGACAGAATTGATTTTATTTCTGCAGATGATAGGTTTTTATGTGTATATTAATCCACAAGCCGATCCCAGGTTCTATCGCTAACGGTTCAATTTCTACGTCATACTGGGTGGGGTTAACCGACTAAAAGGGATAAGTGTCCATATCTATTGAACCATGCAAGATAGAATCGATTTTTTTTTGCAGATGATAGGCTTTTATGTGTATATTAATCCACAAGCTGACCCAAGGTTCTATCGTTAACGGTTCAATTTCTACGTCATACTGTGTGGGGTTAACCGACTAAAAGGGATAAGTGTCCATATCTATTGAAACATTCAAGATAGAATCGATTTTGTTTTTGCAGATGATAGGTTTTTATGTGTATATTAATCCACAAGCCGATCCCAGGTTCTATCGCTAACGGTTCAATTTCTACGTCATACTGGGTGGGGTTAACCGACTAAAAGGGATAAGTGTCCATATCTATTGAACCATGCAAGATAGAATCGATTTTTTTTTGCAGATGATAGGCTTTTATGTGTATATTAATCCACAAGCTGACCCAAGGTTCTATCGTTAACGGTTCAATTTCTACGTCATATAAGGGATAAGTGTCCATATCTATTGAACCAAGCAAGACAGAATTGATTTTATTTCTGCAGATGATAGGTTTTTATGTGTATATTAATCCACAAGCCGATCCCAGGTTCTATCGTTAACGGTTCAATTTCTACGTCATACTGGGTGGGGTTAACCGACTAAAAGGAATAAGTGTCCATATCTATTGAACCATGCAAGATAGAATCGATTCTGTTTTTGCAGATGATAGGTTTTTATGTGTATATTAATCCACAAGCTGATCCAAGGTTCTATCGCTAACGGTTCAATTTCTACGTCATAAAAGGGATAAGTGTCCATATCTATTGAACCAAGCAAGACAGAATTGATTTTATTTCTGCAGATGATAGGTTTTTATGTGTATATTAATCCACAAGCCGATCCCAGGTTCTATCGCTAACGGTTCAATTTCTACGTCATACTGGGTGGGGTTAACCGACTAAAAGGGATAAGTGTCCATATCTATTGAACCATGCAAGATAGAATCGATTTTGTTTTTGCAGATGATAGGTTTTTATGTGTATATTAATCCACAAGCTGATCCAAGGTTCTATCGCTAACGGTTCAATTTCTACGTCATATAAGGGATAAGTGTCCATATCTATTGAACCAAGCAAGACAGAATTGATTTTATTTCTGCAGATGATAGGTTTTTATGTGTATATTAATCCACAAGCCGATCCCAGGTTCTATCGCTAACGGTTCAATTTCTACGTCATACTGGGTGGGGTTAACCGACTAAAAGGGATAAGTGTCCATATCTATTGAACCATGCAAGATAGAATCGATTTTTTTTTGCAGATGATAGGCTTTTATGTGTATATTAATCCACAAGCTGACCCAAGGTTCTATCGTTAACGGTTCAATTTCTACGTCATACTGTGTGGGGTTAACCGACTAAAAGGGATAAGTGTCCATATCTATTGAAACATTCAAGATAGAATCGATTTTGTTTTTGCAGATGATAGGTTTTTATGTGTATATTAATCCACAAGCTGATCCAAGGTTCTATCGCTAATGGTTCAATTTCTACGTCATAAAAGGGATAAGTGTCCATATCTATTGAACCAAGCAAGACAGAATTGATTTTATTTCTGCAGATGGTAGGTTTTTATGTGTGTATTAATCCACAAGCTGATTCAAGGTTCTATCGCTAACGGTTCAATTTCTACGTCATACTGGGTGGGGTTAACCGACTAAAAGGAATAAGTGTCCATATCTATTGAACCATGCAAGATAGAATCGATTTTATTTTTGCAGATGATAGGTTTTTATGTGTATATTAATCCACAAGCTGACCCAAGGTTCTATCGTTAACGGTTCAATTTCTACGTCATACTGGGTGGGGTTAACCGACTAAAAGGAATAAGTGTCCATATCTATTGAACCATGCAAGATAGAATTGATTCTGTTTTTGCAGATGATAGGTTTTTATGTGTATATTAATCCACAAGCCGATCCCAGGTTCTATCGCTAACGGTTCAATTTCTACGTCATACTGGGTGGGGTTAACCGACTAAAAGGGATAAGTGTCCATATCTATTGAACCATGCAAGATAGAATCGATTTTGTTTTTGCAGGTGATAGGTTTTTATGTGTATATTAATCCACAAGCTGATCCAAGGTTCTATCGCTAACGGTTCAATTTCTACGTCATAAAAGGGATAAGTGTCCATATCTATTGAACCAAGCAAGACAGAATTGATTTTATTTCTGCAGATGGTAGGTTTATATGTGTGTATTAATCCACAAGCTGATTCAAGGTTCTATCGCTAACGGTTCACTTTCTACGTCATACTGGGTGGGGTTAACCGACTAAATGGAATAAGTGTCCATATCTATTGAACCATGCAAGATAGAATCGATTTTGGTTTTGCAGATGATAGGTTTTTATGTGTATATTAATCCACAAGCCGATCCCAGGTTCTATCGCTAACGGTTCAATTTCTACGTCATACTGGGTGGGGTTAACCGACTAAAAGGGATAAGTGTCCATATCTATTGAACCATGCAAGATAGAATCGATTTTGTTTTTGCAGATGATAGGTTTTTATGTGTATATTAATCCACAAGCTGATTCAAGGTTCTATCGCTAACGGTTCAATTTCTACGTCATACTGTGTGGGGTTAACCGACTAAAAGGGATAAGTGTCCATATCTATTGAACCAAGCAAGATAGAATCCATTTTGTTTTTGCAGGTGATAGGTTTTTATGTGTATATTGATCCACAAGCTGATCCAAGGTTCTATCGCTAACGGTTCAATTTCTACGTCATACTGGGTGGGGTTAACCGACTAATAGGGATAAGTGCCTATATCTATTGAACCAAGCAAGGTAGAATCGAATTTATTTTTGCAGATGGTAGGTTTTTATGTGCATATTAATCCACAAGCTGACCCAAGGTTCTATCGTTAGCGGTTCAATTTCTACGTCATAAAAGGGATAAGTGTCCATATCTATTGAACCAAGCAAAATAGAATCGATTTTATTTTTGCAGATTATAGGTTTTTATGTGTATATTAATCCACAAGCTGATCCAAGGTTCTATCGCAACGGTTCAATTTCTACGTCATACTCTGTGGGGTTAACCGACTAAAAGGGATAAGTGTCCATATCTATTGAACCAAGCAAGATAGAATCGATTTTGTTTTTGCAGATGATAGGTCTTTATGTGTACATTAATCCACAAGCTGATCCAAGGTTCTATCGCTAACGGTTCAATTTCTACGTCATACTGTGTGGGGTTAACCGACTAAAAGGGATAAGTGTCCATATCTATTGAACCAAGCAAGATAGAATCGATTTTGTTTTTGCAGATGATAGGTTTTTATGTGTATATTAATCCACAAGCCGATCCAAGGTTCTATCGCTAACGGTTCAATTTCTACGTCATACTGTGTGGGGTTAACCGACTAAAAGGGATAAGTGTCCATATCTATTGAACCAAGCAAGATAGAATGATTTTGTTTTTGCAGATGATAGGTCTTTATGTGTATATTAATCCACAAGCTGATCCCAGGTTCTATCGCTAACGGTTCAATTTCTACGTCATACTGTGTGGGGTTAACCGACTAAAAGGGATAAGTGTCCATATCTATTGAACCAAGCAAGATAGAATCGATTTTGTTTTTGCAGATGATAGGTTTTTATGTGCATATTAATCCACAAGCTGATCCAAGGTTCTATCGCTAACGGTTCAATTTCTACGTCATACTGGGTGGGGTTAACCGACTAATAGGGATAAGTGTCTATATCTATTGAACCAAGCAAGGCAGAATCGGATTTTGTTTTTGCAGATGGTAGGTTTTTATGTGCATATTAATCCACAAGCTGATCCAAGGTTCTATCGCTAACGGTTTAATTTCTACGTCAAACTGGGTGGGGTTAACCGACTAAAAGGGATAAGAGTCCATATCTATTGAACCAAGCAAGACAGAATCGATTTTATTTTTGCAGATGGTAGGTTTTTATGTGTATATTAATCCAAAAGCTGATCCAAGGTTCTATCGTTAGCGGTTCAATTTCTAGGTCATACTGTGTGGGGTTAACCGACTAAAAGGGATAAGTGTCCATATCTATTGAAACAAGCAAGATAGAATCGATTTTGTTTTTGCAGATGATAGGTTTTTATGTGTATATTAATCCACAAGCTGATCCAAGGTTCTATCGCTAACGGTTCAATTTCTACGTCATAAAAGGGATAAGTGTCCATATCTATTGAACCAAGCAAAATAGAATCGATTTTATTTTCTATCGCTAACGGTTCAATTTCTACGTCATACTGGGTGGGGTTAACCGACTAAAAGGAATAAGTGTCCATATCTATTGAACCATGCAAGATAGAATCGATTTTGTTTTTGCAGATGATAGGTTTTTATGTGTATATTAATCCACAAGCTGACCCAAGGTTCTATCGTTAACGGTTCAATTTCTACGTCATACTGTGTGGGGTTAACCGACTAAAAGGGATAAGTGTCCATATCTATTGAACCATGCAAGATAGAATCGATTTTGTTTTTGCAGATGATAGGTTTTTATGTGTATATTAATCCACAAGCTGATCCAAGGTTCTATCGCTAACGGTTCAATTTCTACGTCATATAAGGGATAAGTGTCCATATCTATTGAACCAAGCAAGACAGAATTGATTTTATTTCTGCAGATGGTAGGTTTTTATGTGTGTATTAATCCACAAGCTGATTCAAGGTTCTATCGCTAACGGTTCAATTTCTACGTCATACTGGGTGGGGTTAACCGACTAAAAGGAATAAGTGTCCATATCTATTGAACCATGCAAGATAGAATCGATTTTGTTTTTGCAGATGATAGGTTTTTATGTGTATATTAATCCACAAGCTGACCCAAGGTTCTATCGTTAACGGTTCAATTTCTACGTCATACTGGGTGGGGTTAACCGACTAAAAGGAATAAGTGTCCATATCTATTGAACCATGCAAGATAGAATCGATTCTGTTTTTGCAGATGATAGGTTTTTATGTGTATATTAATCCACAAGCTGATCCAAGGTTCTATCGCTAATGGTTCAATTTCTACGTCATAAAAGGGATAAGTGTCCATATCTATTGAACCAAGCAAGACAGAATTGATTTTATTTCTGCAGATGGTAGGTTTTTATGTGTGTATTAATCCACAAGCTGATTCAAGGTTCTATCGTTAACGGTTCAATTTCTACGTCATACTGTGTGGGGTTAACCGACTAAAAGGGATAAGTGTCCATATCTATTGAACCATGCAAGATAGAATTGATTTTGTTTTTGCAGATGATAGGTTTTTATGTGTATATTAATCCACAAGCTGACCCAAGGTTCTATCGTTAACGGTTCAATTTCTACGTCATACTGTGTGGGGTTAACCGACTAAAAGGGATAAGTGTCCATATCTATTGAACCATGCAAGATAGAATTGATTTTGTTTTTGCAGATGATAGGTTTTTATGTGTATATTAATCCACAATCTGATCCAAGGTTCTATCGCTAACGGTTCAATTTCTACGTCATAAAAGGGATAAGTGTCCATATCTATTGAACCAAGCAAGACAGAATTGATTTTATTTCTGCAAATGATAGGTTTTTATGTGTATATTAATCCACAAGCCGATCCCAGGTTCTATCGCTAACGGTTCAATTTCTACGTCATACTGTGTGGGGTTAACCGACTAAAAGGGATAAGTGTCCATATCTATTGAACCATGCAAGATAGAATTGATTTTGTTTTTGCAGGTGATAGGTTTTTATGTGTATATTAATCCACAAGCTGATCCAAGGTTCTATCGCTAACGGTTCAATTTCTACGTCATAAAAGGGATAAGTGTCCATATCTATTGAACCAAGCAAGACAGAATTGATTTTATTTCTGCAGATGATAGGTTTTTATGTGTATATTAATCCACAAGCCGATCCCAGGTTCTATCGCTAACGGTTCAATTTCTACGTCATACTGGGTGGGGTTAACCGACTAAAAGGGATAAGTGTCCATATCTATTGAACCATGCAAGATAGAATCGATTTTGTTTTTGCAGATGATAGGTTTTTATGTGTATATTAATCCACAAGCTGATCCAAGGTTCTATCGCTAACGGTTCAATTTCTACGTCATAAAAGGGATAAGTGTCCATATCTATTGAACCAAGCAAGACAGAATTGATTTTATTTCTGCAAATGATAGGTTTTTATGTGTATATTAATCCACAAGCCGATCCCAGGTTCTATCGCTAACGGTTCAATTTCTACGTCATACTGTGTGGGGTTAACCGACTAAAAGGGATAAGTGTCCATATCTATTGAACCAAGCAAGATAGAATCCATTTTGTTTTTGCAGGTGATAGGTTTTTATGTGTATATTGATCCACAAGCTGATCCAAGGTTCTATCGCTAACGGTTCAATTTCTACGTCATACTGGGTTGGGTTAACCGACTAATAGGGATAAGTGCCTATATCTATTGAACCAAGCAAGGTATAATCGAATTTATTTTTGCAGATGGTAGGTTTTTATGAGCATATTAATCCACAAGCTGACCCAAGGTTCTATCGTTAGCGGTTCAATTTCTACGTCATAAAAGGGATAAGTGTCCATATCTATTGAACCAAGCAAAATAGAATCGATTTTATTTTTGCAGATTATAGGTTTTTATGTGTATATTAATCCACAAGCTGATCCAAGGTTCTATCGCAACGGTTCAATTTCTACGTCATACTCTGTGGGGTTAACCGACTAAAAGGGATAAGTGTCCATATCTATTGAACCAAGCAAGATAGAATCGATTTTGTTTTTGCAGATGATAGGTTTTTATGTGTATATTAATCCACAAGCCGATCCAAGGTTCTATCGCTAACGGTTCAATTTCTACGTCATACTGGGTGGGGTTAACCGACTAAAAGGGATAAGTGTCCATATCTATTGAACCATGCAAGATAGAATCGATTTTGTTTTTGCAGATGATAGGTTTTTATGTGCATATTAATCCACAAGCTGATCCAAGGTTCTATCGCTAACGGTTCAATTTCTACGTCATAAAAGGGATAAGTGTCCTTATCTATTGAACCAAGCAAGACAGAATTGATTTTATTTCTGCAGATGGTAGGTTTTTATGTGTGTATTAATCCACAAGCTGATTCAAGGTTCTATCGCTAACGGTTCAATTTCTACGTCATACTGTGTGGGGTTAACCGACTAAAAGGGATAAGTGTCCATATCTATTGAACCAAGCAAGACATAATCGATTTTATTTCTGCAGATGGTAGGTTTTTATGTGTGTATTAATCCACAAGCGGATCTAAGGTTCTATCGCTAACGGTTCAATTTCTACGTCATAAAAGCGATAAGTGTTCACATCTATTGAACCAAGCAAAATAGAATCGATTTTATTTTTGCAGATTATAGGTTTTTATGTTTGTATTAATCCACAAGCTGATCCAAGGTTCTATCGCTAACGGTTCAATTTCTACGTCATACTGTGTGGGGTTAACCGACTAAAAGGGATAAGTGTCCATATCTATTAAACCAAGCAAGATAGAATCGATTTTGTTTTTGCAGATGATAGGTTTTTATGTGTATATTAATCCACACGCCGATCCCAGGTTCTATCGCTAACGGTTCAATTTCTACGTCATACTGGGTGGGGTTAACCGACTAAAAGGGATAAGTGTCCATATCTATTGAACCATGCAAGACAGAATCGATTTTGTTTTTGCAGATGGTAGGTTTTTATGTGTATATTAATCCACAAGCTGATCCAAGGTTCTATCGCTAACGGTTCAATTTCTACGTCATAAAAGGGATAAGTGTCCATATCTATTGAACCAAGCAAGACAGAATTGATTTTATTTCTGCAGATGGTAGGTTTTTATGTGTGTATTAATCCACAAGCTGATTCAAGGTTCTATCGCTAACGGTTCAATTTCTACGTCATACTGTGTGGGGTTAACCGACTAAAAGGGATAAGTGTCCATATCTTTTGAACCAAGCAAGATAGAATCCATTTTGTTTTTGCAGGTGATAGGTTTTTATGTGTATATTGATCCACAAGCTGATCCAAGGTTCTATCGCTAACGGTTCAATTTCTACGTCATACTGGGTGGGGTTAACCGACTAAAAGGAATAAGTGTCCATATCTATTGAACCATGCAAGATAGAATCGATTTTGTTTTTGCACATGATAGGTTTTTATGTGCATATTAATCCACAAGCTGATCCAAGGTTCTATCGCTAACGGTTCAATTTCTACGTCATACTGGGTGGGGTTAACCGACTAATAGGGATAAGTGTCTATATCTATTGAACCAAGCAAGGCAGAATCGGATTTTGTTTTTGCAGATGGTAGGTTTTTATGTGCATATTAATCCACAAGCTGATCCAAGGTTCTATCGCTAACGGTTTAATTTCTACGTCAAACTGGGTGGGGTTAACCGACTAAAAGGGATAAGTGTCCATATCTATTGAACCAAGCAAGACAGAATCGATTTTATTTTTGCAGATGGTAGGTTTTTATGTGTATATTAATCCAAAAGCTGATCCAAGGTTCTATCGTTAGCGGTTCAATTTCTAGGTCATACTGTGTGGGGTTAACCGACTAAAAGGGATAAGTGTCCATATCTATTGAACCAAGCAAAACAGAATCGATTTTATTTCTGCAGATGGTAGGTTTTTATGTGTGTATTAATCCACAAGCTGATCCAAGGTTCTATCGCTAACGGTTCAATTTCTACGTCATACTGTGTGGGGTTAACCGACTAAAAGGGATAAGTGTCCATATCTATTGAACCAAGCAAGATAGAATCGATTTTGTTTTTGCAGATGATAGGTCTTTATGTGTATATTAATCCACAAGCTGATCCAAGGTTCTATCGCTAACGGTTCAATTTCTACGTCATACTGTGTGGGGTTAACCGACTAAAAGGGATAAGTGTCCATATCTATTGAACCAAGCAAGATAGAATCGATTTTGTTTTTGCAGATGATAGGTTTTTATGTGTACATTAATCCACAAGCCGATCCAAGGTTCTATCGCTAACGGTTCAATTTCTACGTCATACTGTGTGGGGTTAACCGACTAAAAGGGATAAGTGTCCATATCTATTGAACCAAGCAAGATAGAATCGATTTTGTTTTTGCAGATGATAGGTCTTTATGTGTATATTAATCCACAAGCTGATCCAAGGTTCTATCGCTAACGGTTCAATTTCTACGTCATACTGTGTGGGGTTAACCGACTAAAAGGGATAAGTGTCCATATCTATTGAACCAAGCAAGATAGAATCGATTTTGTTTTTGCAGATGATAGGTTTTTATGTGCATATTAATCCACAAGCTGATCCAAGGTTCTATCGCTAACGGTTCAATTTCTACGTCATACTGGGTGGGGTTAACCGACTAATAGGGATAAGTGTCTATATCTATTGAACCAAGCAAGGCAGAATCGGATTTTGTTTTTGCAGATGGTAGGTTTTTATGTGCATATTAATCCACAAGCTGATCCAAGGTTCTATCGCTAACGGTTTAATTTCTACGTCAAACTGGGTGGGGTTAACCGACTAAAAGGGATAAGAGTCCATATCTATTGAACCAAGCAAGACAGAATCGATTTTATTTTTGCAGATGGTAGGTTTTTATGTGTATATTAATCCAAAAGCTGATCCAAGGTTCTATCGTTAGCGGTTCAATTTCTAGGTCATACTGTGTGGGGTTAACCGACTAAAAGGGATAAGTGTCCATATCTATTGAACCAAGCAAGATAGAATCGATTTTGTTTTTGCAGATGATAGGTTTTTATGTGTATATTAATCCACAAGCTGATCCAAGGTTCTATCGCTAACGGTTCAATTTCTACGTCATAAAAGGGATAAGTGTCCATATCTATTGAACCAAGCAAAATAGAATCGATTTTATTTTCTATCGCTAACGGTTCAATTTCTACGTCATACTGGGTGGGGTTAACCGACTAAAAGGAATAAGTGTCCATATCTATTGAACCATGCAAGATAGAATCGATTTTGTTTTTGCAGATGATAGGTTTTTATGTGTATATTAATCCACAAGCTGACCCAAGGTTCTATCGTTAACGGTTCAATTTCTACGTCATACTGTGTGGGGTTAACCGACTAAAAGGGATAAGTGTCCATATCTATTGAACCATGCAAGATAGAATCGATTTTGTTTTTGCAGATGATAGGTTTTTATGTGTATATTAATCCACAAGCTGATCCAAGGTTCTATCGCTAACGGTTCAATTTCTACGTCATGCTGTGTGGGGTTAACCGACTAAAAGGGATAAGTGTCCATATCTATTGAACCAAGCAAGATAGAATCGATTTTGTTTTTGCAGATGGTAGGTTTTTATGTGTATATTAATCCACAAGCTGATCCAAGGTTCTATCGCTAACGGTTCAATTTCTACGTCATGCTGTGTGGGGTTAACCGACTAAAAGGGATAAGTGTCCATATCTATTGAACCAAGCAAGATAGAATCGATTTTGTTTTTGCAGATGGTAGGTTTTTATGTGTATATTAATCCACAAGCTGATCCAAGGTTCTATCGCTAACGGTTCAATTTCTACTACATACTGGGTGGGGTTATCCGACTAAAAGGGATAAGTGTCCATATCTATTGAACTAAGCAAGATAGAATCGATTTTATTTTTGCAGATTATAGGTTTTTAAGTGTATATTAATCCACAAGCTGATCCAAGGTTCTATCGTTAACGGTTCAATTTCTACGTCCTACTGTGTGGGGTTAACCGGCTAAAAGGGATAAGTGTCCATATCTATTGAACCAAGCAAGATAGAATCGAATTTGTTTTTGCAGATGATAGGTTTTTATGTGTATATTATTCCACAAGCTGATCCAAGGTTCTATCGCTAACGGTTCAATTTCTACGTCATACTGGGTGGGGTTAACCGACTAAAATGGATAAGTGTCCATATCTATTGAACCAAGCAAGATAGAATCGATTTTGTTTTTGCATATGGTAGGTTTTTATGTGTATATTAATCCACAAGCTGATCCAAGGTTCTATCGCTAACGGTTCAATTTCTACGTCATACTGTGTGGGGTTAACCGACTAAAAGGGATAAGTGTCCATATCTATTGAACCAAGCAAGATAGAATCGATTTTGTTTTTGCAGATGGTAGGTTTTTATGTGTATATTAATCCACAAGCTTACCCAAGGTTCTATCGTTAACGGTTCAATTTCTACGTCATACTGTGTGGGGTTAACCGACTAAAAGGGATAAGTGTCCATATCTATTGAACCAAGCAAGACAGAATCGATTTTATTTCTGCAGGTAGTAGGTTTTTATGTGTGTATTAATCCACAAGCTGATCCAAGCTTCTATCGCTAACGGTTCAATTTCTACGTCATAAAATGGATAAGTGTCCACATCTATTGAACCAAGCAAAACAGAATCGATTTTATTTTTGCAGATTATAGGTTTTTATGTGTATATTAATCCACAAGCTGATTCAAGGTTCTATCGCTAACGGTTCAATTTCTACGTCATACTGTGTGGGGTTAACCGACTAAAAGGGATAAGTGTCCATATCTATTGAACCAAGCAAGATAGAATCGATTTTATTTTTGCAGATTATAGGCTTTATGTGTATATTAATCCACAAGCTGATCCAAGGTTCTATCGCTAACGGTTCAATTTCTACGTCATACTGTGTGGGGTTAACCGACTAAAAGGGATAAGTGTCCATATCTATTGAACCAAGCAAGATAGAATCGATTTTATTTTTGCAGATTATAGGTTTTTATGTGTATATTAATCCACAAGCTGATCCAAGGCTCTATCGCTAACGGTTCAATTTCTACGTCATACTGTGTGGGGTTAACCGACTAAAAGGGATAAGTGTCCATATCTATTGAACCAAGCAAGATAGAATCGATTTTGTTTTTGGAGATGGTAGGTTTTTATGTGTACATTAATCCACAAGCTGATCCAAGGTTCTATCATTAACGGTTCAATTTCTACGTCATACTGTGTGGGGTTAACCGACTAAGAGGGATAAGTGTCCATATCTATTGAACCAAGCAAGACAGAATCGATTTTATTCCTGCAGATGGTAGGTTTTTATGTGTGTATTAATCCACAAGCTGATCCAAGGTTCTATCGCTAACGGTTCAATTTCTACGTCATAAAAGGGATAAGTGTCCACATCTATTGAACCAAGCAAAATAGAATCGATTTTATTTTTGCAGATTATAGGTTTTTATGTGTATATTAATCCACAAGCTGATCCAAGGTTCTATCGTTAACGGTTCAATTTCTACGTCATACTGGGTGGGGTTAAACGACTAAAAGGGATAAGTGTCCATATCTATTGAACCAAGCAAGATAGAATCGATTTTATTTTTGCAGATTATAGGTTTTTATGTGTACATTAATCCACAAGCTGATCCAAGGTTCTATCGTTAACGGTTCAATTTCTACGTCATACTGTGTGGGGTTAACCGACTAAAAGGGATAAGTGTCCATATCTATTGAACCAAGCAAGGTAGAATCGATTTTGTTTTTGCAGATGGTAGGCTTTTATGTGTATATTAATCCACAAGCTGATCCAAGGTTCTATCTCTAACGGTTCAATTTCTACGTCATGCTGTGTGGGGTTAACCGACTAAAAGGGATAAGCGTCCATATCTATTGAACCAAGCAAGATAGAATCGATTTTGTTTTTGCAGATGGTAGGTTTTTATGTGTATATTAATCCACAAGCTGATCCAAGGTTCTATCGCTAACGGTTCAATTTCTACTACATACTGGGTGGGGTTATCCGACTAAAAGGGATAAGTGTCCATATCTATTGAACTAAGCAAGATAGAATCGATTTTATTTTTGCAGATTATAGGTTTTTAAGTGTATATTAATCCACAAGCTGATCCAAGGTTCTATCGTTAACGGTTCAATTTCTACGTCCTACTGTGTGGGGTTAACCGGCTAAAAGGGATAAGTGTCCATATCTATTGAACCAAGCAAGATAGAATCGAATTTGTTTTTGCAGATGATAGGTTTTTATGTGTATATTATTCCACAAGCTGATCCAAGGTTCTATCGCTAACGGTTCAATTTCTACGTCATACTGGGTGGGGTTAACCGACTAAAATGGATAAGTGTCCATATCTATTGAACCAAGCAAGATAGAATCGATTTTGTTTTTGCATATGGTAGGTTTTTATGTGTATATTAATCCACAAGCTGATCCAAGGTTCTATCGCTAACGGTTCAATTTCTACGTCATACTGTGTGGGGTTAACCGACTAAAAGGGACAAGTGTCCATATCTATTGAACCAAGCAAGATAGAATCGATTTTGTTTTTGCAGATGGTAGGTTTTTATGTGTATATTAATCCACAAGCTTATCCAAGGTTCTATCGTTAACGGTTCAATTTCTACGTCATACTGTGTGGGGTTAACCGACTAAAAGGGATAAGTGTCCATATCTATTGAACCAAGCAAGACAGAATCGATTTTATTTCTGCAGGTAGTAGGTTTTTATGTGTGTATTAATCCACAAGCTGATCCAAGCTTCTATCGCTAACGGTTCAATTTCTACGTCATAAAATGGATAAGTGTCCACATCTATTGAACCAAGCAAAACAGAATCGATTTTATTTTTGCAGATTATAGGTTTTTATGTGTATATTAATCCACAAGCTGATTCAAGGTTCTATCGCTAACGGTTCAATTTCTACGTCATACTGTGTGGGGTTAACCGACTAAAAGGGATAAGTGTCCATATCTATTGAACCAAGCAAGATAGAATCGATTTTATTTTTGCAGATTATAGGCTTTATGTGTATATTAATCCACAAGCTGATCCAAGGTTCTATCGCTAACGGTTCAATTTCTACGTCATACTGTGTGGGGTTAACCGACTAAAAGGGATAAGTGTCCATATCTATTGAACCAAGCAAGATAGAATCGATTTTGTTTTTGCAGATGGTAGGTTTTTATGTGTATATTAATCCACAAGCTGATCCAAGGTTCTATCGTTAACGGTTCAATTTCTACGTCATACTGGGTGGGGTTAAACGACTAAAAGGGATAAGTGTCCATATCTATTGAACCAAGCAAGATAGAATCGATTTTATTTTTGCAGATTATAGGTTTTTATGTGTATATTAATCCACAAGCTGATCCAAGGTTCTATCGCTAACGGTTCAATTTCTACGTCATACTGTGTGGGGTTAACCGACTAAAAGGGATAAGTGTCCATATCTATTGAACCAAGCAAGATAGAATCGATTTTGTTTTTGGAGATGGTAGGCTTTTATGTGTACATTAATCCACAAGCTGATCCAAGGTTCTATCATTAACGGTTCAATTTCTACGTCATACTGTGTGGGGTTAACCGACTAAGAGGGATAAGTGTCCATATCTATTGAACCAAGCAAGACAGAATCGATTTTATTCCTGCAGATGGTAGGTTTTTATGTGTGTATTAATCCACAAGCTGATCCAAGGTTCTATCGCTAACGGTTCAATTTCTACGTCATAAAAGGGATAAGTGTCCACATCTATTGAACCAAGCAAAATAGAATCGATTTTATTTTTGCAGATTATAGGTTTTTATGTGTATATTAATCCACAAGCTGATCCAAGGTTCTATCGCTAACGGTTCAATTTCTACGTCATACTCTGTGGGGTTAACCGACTAAAAGGGATAAGTGTCCATATCTATTGAACCAAGCAAGATAGAATCGATTTTGTTTTTGCAGATGGTAGGTTTTTATGTGTATATTAATCCACAAGCTGATCCAAGGTTCTATCGTTAACGGTTCAATTTCTACGTCATACTGGGTGGGGTTAAACGACTAAAAGGGATAAGTGTCCATATCTATTGAACCAAGCAAGATAGAATCGATTTTGTTTTTGCAGATTATAAGCTTTTATGTGTATATTAATCCAAAAGCTGATCCAAGGTTCTATCGCTAACGGTTCAATTTCTACGTCCTACTGGTTGGGGTTAACCGACTAAAAGGGATAAGTGTCCATATCTATTGAACCAAGCAAGATAGAATCAATTTTGTTTTTGCAGATTATAGGTTTTTATGTGTATATTAATCCACAAGCTGATCCAAGGTTTTTTCGCTAACGGTTCAATTTCTACGTCATACTGTGTGGGGTTAACCGACTAAAAGGGATAAGTGTCCATATCTATTGAACCAAGCAAGATAGAATCGATTTTGTTTTTGCAGATGGTAGGTTTTTATGTGTATATTAATCCACAAGCTGATCCAAGGTTCTATCATTAACGGTTAAATTTCTACGTCATACTGTGTGGGGTTAACCGACTAAAAGGGATAAGTGTCCATATCTATTGAACCAAGCAAGACAGAATCGATTTTATTTCTGCAGATGGTAGGTTTTTATGTGTGTATTAAACCACAAGCTGATCCAAGGTTCTATCGCTAACGGTTCAATTTCTACGTCATAAAAGGTATAAGTGTCCACATCTATTGAACCAAGCAAAATAGAATCGATTTTATTTCTGCAGATTATAGGTTTTTATGTGTGTATTAATCCACAAGCTGATCCAAGGTTCTATCGCTAACGGTTCAATTTCTACGTCATACTGTGTGGGGTTAACCGACTAAAAGGGATAAGTGTCCATATCTATTGAACCAAGCAAAATAGAATCGATTTTGTTTTTGCAGATGATAGGTTTTTATGTGTATATTAATCCACAAGCCGATCCAAGGTTCTATCGCTAACGGTTCAATTTCTACGTCATACTGGGTGGGGTTAACCGACTAATAGGGATAAGTGTCTATATCTATTGAACCAAGCAAGGTAGAATCGAATATATTTTTGCAGATGGTAGGTTTTTATGTGCATATTAATCCACAAGCTGATACAAGGTTCTATCGCTAACGGTTCAATTTCTACGTCAAACTGGGTGGGGTTAACCGACTAAAAGGGATAAGTGTCCATATCTATTGAACCAAGCAAGACCGAATCGATTTTATTTTTGCAGACGGTAGGTTTTTATGTGTATATTAACCCACAAGCCGATCCAAGGTTCTATCGTTAACGGTTCAATTTCTACGTCATACTGTGTGGGGTTAACCGACTAAAAGGGATAAGTGTCCATATCTATTGAACCAAGCAAGACAGAATTGATTTTATTTCTGCAGATGGTAGGTTTTTATGTGTGTATTAATCCACAAGCTGATCCAAGGTTCTATCGCTAACGGTTCAATTTCTACTTCATACTGGGTGGGGTTATCCGACTAAAAGGGATAAGTGTCCATATCTATTGAACTAAGCAAGATAGAATCGATTTTATTTTTGCAGGTTATAGGTTTTTAAGTGTATATTAATCCACAAGCTGATCCAAGGTTCTATCGTTAACGGTTCAATTTCTACGTCCTACTGTGTAGGGTTAACCGACTAAAAGGGATAAGTGTCCATATCTATTGAACCAAGCAGGATAGAATCCGATTTGTTTTTGCAGATGATAGGTTTTTATGTGTATATTATTCCACAAGCTGATCCAAGGTTCTATCGTTAACGGTTCAATTTCTACGTCATACTGTGTGGGGTTAACCGACTAAAAGGGATAAGTGTCCATATCTATTGAACCAAGCAAGACAGAATCGATTTTATTTCTGCAGGTGGTAGGTTTTTATGTGTGTATTAATCCACAAGCTGATCCAAGTTTCTATCGCTAACGGTTCAATTTCTACGTCATACTGGGTGGGGTTGACCGACTAAAATGGATAAGTGTCCATATCTATTGAACCAAGCAAGATAGAATCGATTTTGCTTTTGCAGATGGTAGGTTTTTATGTGTATATTAATCCACAAGCTGATCCAAGGTTCTATCGTTAACGGTTCAATTTCTACGTCATACTGTGTGGGGTTAACCGACTAAAAGGGATAAGTGTCCATATCTATTGAACCAAGCAAGACAGAATCAATTTTATTTCTGCAGGTGGTAGGTTTTTATGTGTGTATTAATCCACAAGCTGATCCAAGCTTCTATCGCTAACGGTTCAATTTCTACGTCATAAAATGGATAAGTGTCCACATCTATTGAACCAAGCAAGATAGAATCGATTTTATTTTTGCAGATTATAGGTTTTTATGTATATATTAATCCGCAAGCTGACCCAAGGTTCTATCGCTAACGGTTCAATTTCTACGTCATACTGTGTGGGGTTAACCGACTAAAAGGGATAAGTGTCCATATCTATTGAACCAAGCAAGGTAGAATCGATTTTGTTTTTGGAGATGGTAGGTTTTTATGTATATATTATTCCACAAGCTGATCCAAGGTTCTATCATTAACGGTTCAATTTCTACGTCATACTGTGTGGGGTTAACCGACTAAAAGGGATAAGTGTCCATATCTATTGAACCAAGCAAGACAGAATCGATTTTATTTCTGCAGAAGGTATGTTTTTATGTGTGTATTAATCCACAAGCTGATCCACGGTTCTATCGCTAATGGTTCAATTTCTACGTCATAAAAGGGATAAGTGTCCACATCTATTGAACCAAGCAAAATAGAATCGATTTTATTTTTGCAGATTAAAGGTTTTTATGTGTATATTAATCCACAAGCTGATCCAAGGTTCTATCGCTAACGGTTCAATTTCTACGTCATACTGTGTGGGGTTAACCGACTAAAAGGGATAAGTGTCCATATCTATTGAACCAAGCAAGATAGAATCGATTTTGTTTTTGCAGATGGTAGGGTTTTATGTGTATATTAATCCACAAGCTGATCCAAGGTTCTATCGTTAACGGTTCAATTTCTACGTCATACTGGGTGGGGTTAAACGACTAAAAGGGATAAGTGTCCATACCTATTGAACCAAGCAAGATAGAATCGAATTTGTTTTTGCAGATGATAGGTTTTTATGTGTATATTAATCCACAAGCTGATCCAAGGTTCTATCGCTAACGGTTCAATTTCTACGTCATACTGGGTGGGGTTATCCGACTAAAAGGGATAAGTGTCCATATCTATTGAACCAAGCAAGATAGAATCGATTTTGTTTTTGCAGATGGTAGGTTTTTATGTGTATATTAATCCACAAGCTGATCCAAGGTTCTATCGTTAACGGTTCAATTTCTACGTCATACTGTGTGGGGTTAACCGACTAAAAGGGATAAGTGTCCATATCTATTGAACCAAGCAAGACAGAATCGATTTTATTTCTGCAGGTGGTAGGTTTTTATGTGTGTATTAATCCACAAGCTGATCCAAGCTTCTATCGCTAACGGTTCAATTTCTACGTCATAAAACGGATAAGTGTCCACATCTATTGAACCAAGCAAAATAGAATCGATTTTATTTTTGCAGATTATAGGTTTTTATGTGTATATTAATCCACAAGCTGACTCAAGGTTCTATCGCTAACGGTTCAATTTCTACGTCATACTGTGTGGCGTTAACCGACTAAAAGGGATAAGTGTCCATATCTATTGAACCAAGCAAGATAGAATCGATTTTATTTTTGCAGATTATAGGTTTTTATGTGTATATTAATCCCCAAGCTGATCCAAGGTTCTATCGCTAACGGTTCAATTTCTACGTCATACTGTGTGGGGTTAACCGACTAAAAGGGATAAGTGTCCATATCTATTGAACCAAGCAAGATAGAATCGATTTTATTTTTGCAGATTATAGGTTTTTATGTGTATATTAATCCACAAACTGATCCAAGGTTCTATCGCTAACGGTTCAATTTCTACGTCATACTGTGTGGGGTTAACCGACTAAAAGGGATAAGTGTCCATATCTATTGAACCAAGCAAGACAGAATCGATTTTATTTCTGCAGAAGGTATGTTTTTATGTGTGTATTAATCCACAAGCTGATCCACGGTTCTATCGCTAACGGTTCAATTTCTACGTCATAAAAGGGATAAGTGTCCACATCTATTGAACCAAGCAAAATAGAATCGATTTTATTTTTGCAGATTAAAGGTTTTTATGTGTATATTAATCCACAAGCTGATCCAAGGTTCTATCGCTAACGGTTCAATTTCTACGTCATACTGTGTGGGGTTAACCGACTAAAAGGGATAAGTGTCCATATCTATTGAACCAAGCAAGATAGAATCGATTTTGTTTTTGCAGATGGTAGGTTTTTATGTGTATATTAATCCACAAGCTGATCTAAGGTTCTATCGTTAACGGTTCAATTTCTACGTCCTACTGTGTGGGGTTAACCGACTAAAAGGGATAAGTGTCCATATCTATTGAACCAAGCAAGATAGAATCGAATTTGTTTTTGCAGATGATAGGTTTTTATGTGTATATTATTCCACAAGCAGATCCAAGCTTCTATCGCTAACGGTTCAATTTCTACGTCATAAAATGGATAAGTGTCCACATCTATTGAACCAAGCAAAATAGAATCGATTTTATTTTTGCAGATTATAGGTTTTTATGTGTATATTAATCCACAAGCTGATTCAAGGTTCTATCGCTAACGGTTCAATTTCTACGTCATACTGTGTGGGGTTAACCGACTAAAAGGGATAAGTGTCCATATCTATTGAACCAAGCAAGATAGAATCGATTTTATTTTTGCAGATTATAGGTTTTTATGTGTATATTAATCCACAAACTGATCCAAGGTTCTATCGCTAACGGTTCAATTTCTACGTCATACTGTGTGGGGTTAACCGACTAAAAGGGATAAGTGTCCATATCTATTGAACCAAGCAAGACAGAATCGATTTTATTTCTGCAGAAGGTATGTTTTTATGTGTGTATTAATCCACAAGCTGATCCACGGTTCTATCGCTAACGGTTCAATTTCTACGTCATAAAAGGGATAAGTGTCCACATCTATTGAACCAAGCAAAATAGAATCGATTTTATTTTTGCAGATTAAAGGTTTTTATGTGTATATTAATCCACAAGCTGATCCAAGGTTCTATCGCTAACGGTTCAATTTCTACGTCATACTGTGTGGGGTTAACCGACTAAAAGGGATAAGTGTCCATATCTATTGAACCAAGCAAGATAGAATCGATTTTGTTTTTGCAGATGGTAGGTTTTTATGTGTATATTAATCCACAAGCTGATCCAAGGTTCTATCGTTAACGGTTCAATTTCTACGTCCTACTGTGTGGGGTTAACCGACTAAAAGGGATAAGTGTCCATATCTATTGAACCAAGCAAGATAGAATCGAATTTGTTTTTGCAGATGATAGGTTTTTATGTGTATATTATTCCACAAGCTGATCCAAGGTTCTATCGCTAACGGTTCAATTTCTACGTCATACTGGGTGGGGTTAACCGACTAAAATGGATAAGTGTCCATATCTATTGAACCAGGCAAGATAGAATCGATTTTGTTTTTGCAGATGGTAGGTTTTTATGTGTATATTAATCCACAAGCTGATCCAAGGTTCTATCGTTAACGGTTCAATTTCTACGTCATACTGTGTGGGGTTAACCGACTAAAAGGGATAAGTGTCCATATCTATTGAACCAAGCAAGACAGAATCGATTTTATTTCTGCAGGTGGTAGGTTTTTATGTGTGTATTAATCCACAAGCTGATCCAAGCTTCTATCGCTAACGGTTCAATTTATACGTCATAAAATGGATAAGTGTCCACATCTATTGAACCAAGCAAGATAGAATCGATTTTATTTTTGCAGATTATAGGTTTTTATGTGTATATTAATCCACAAGCTGATCCAAGGTTCTATCGCTAATGGTTCAATTTCTACGTCATACTGTGTGGGGTTAACCGACTAAAAGGGATAAGTGTCCATATCTATTGAACCAAGCAAGGTAGAATCGATTTTGTTTTTGGAGATGGTAGGTTTTTATGTATATATTAATCCACAAGCTGATCCAAGGTTCTATCATTAACGGTTCAATTTCTACGTCATACTGTGTGGGGTTAACCGACTAAAAGGGATAAGTGTCCATATCTATTGAACCAAGCAAGGTAGAATCGATTTTGTTTTTGGAGATGGTAGGTTTTTATGTATATATTAATCCACAAGCTGATCCAAGGTTCTATCATTAACGGTTCAATTTCTACGTCATACTGTGTGGGGTTAACCGACTAAAAGGGATAAGTGTCCATATCTATTGAACCAAGCAAGACAGAATCGATTTTATTTCTGCAGAAGGTATGTTTTTATGTGTGTATTAATCCACAAGCTGATCCAAGGTTCTATCGCTAACGGTTCAATTTCTACGTCATACTGTGTGGGGTTAACCGACTAAAAGGGATAAGTGTCCATATCTATTGAACCAAGCAAGACAGAATCGATTTTATTTCTGCAGGTGGTAGGTTTTTATGTGTGTATTAATCCACAAGCTGATCCAAGCTTCTATCGCTAACGGTTCAATTTATACGTCATAAAATGGATAAGTGTCCACATCTATTGAACCAAGCAAGATAGAATCGATTTTATTTTTGCAGATTATAGGTTTTTATGTGTATATTAATCCACAAGCTGATCCAAGGTTCTATCGCTAACGGTTCAATTTCTACGTCATACTGTGTGGGGTTAACCGACTAAAAGGGATAAGTGTCCATATCTATTGAACCAAGCAAGGTAGAATCGATTTTGTTTTTGGAGATGGTAGGTTTTTATGTATATATTAATCCACAAGCTGATCCAAGGTTCTATCATTAACGGTTCAATTTCTACGTCATACTGTGTGGGGTTAACCGACTAAAAGGGATAAGTGTCCATATCTATTGAACCAAGCAAGGTAGAATCGATTTTGTTTTTGCAGATGATAGGTTTTTATGTGTATATTATTCCACAAGCAGATCCAAGCTTCTATCGCTAACGGTTCAATTTCTACGTCATAAAATGGATAAGTGTCCACATCTATTGAACCAAGCAAAATAGAATCGATTTTATTTTTGCAGATTATAGGTTTTTATGTGTATATTAATCCACAAGCTGATTCAAGGTTCTATCGCTAACGGTTCAATTTCTACGTCATACTGTGTGGGGTTAACCGACTAAAAGGGATAAGTGTCCATATCTATTGAACCAAGCAAGATAGAATCGAATTTGTTTTTGCAGATGATAGGTTTTTATGTGTATATTATTCCACAAGCAGATCCAAGCTTCTATCGCTAACGGTTCAATTTCTACGTCATAAAATGGATAAGTGTCCACATCTATTGAACCAAGCAAAATAGAATCGATTTTATTTTTGCAGATTATAGGTTTTTATGTGTATATTAATCCACAAGCTGATTCAAGGTTCTATCGCTAACGGTTCAATTTCTACGTCATACTGTGTGGGGTTAACCGACTAAAAGGGATAAGTGTCCATATCTATTGAACCAAGCAAGATAGAATCGATTTTATTTTTGCAGATTATAGGTTTTTATGTGTATATTAATCCACAAGCTGATCCAAGGTTCTATCGCTAACGGTTCAATTTCTACGTCATACTGTGTGGGGTTAACCGACTAAAAGGGATAAGTGTCCATATCTATTGAACCAAGCAAGATAGAATCGATTTTATTTTTGCAGATTATAGGTTTTTATGTGTATATTAATCCACAAACTGATCCAAGGTTCTATCGCTAACGGTTCAATTTCTACGTCATACTGTGTGGGGTTAACCGACTAAAAGGGATAAGTGTCCATATCTATTGAACCAAGCAAGACAGAATCGATTTTATTTCTGCAGAAGGTATGTTTTTATGTGTGTATTAATCCACAAGCTGATCCACGGTTCTATCGCTAACGGTTCAATTTCTACGTCATAAAAGGGATAAGTGTCCACATCTATTGAACCAAGCAAAATAGAATCGATTTTATTTTTGCAGATTAAAGGTTTTTATGTGTATATTAATCCACAAGCTGATCCAAGGTTCTATCGCTAACGGTTCAATTTCTACGTCATACTGTGTGGGGTTAACCGACTAAAAGGGATAAGTGTCCATATCTATTGAACCAAGCAAGATAGAATCGATTTTGTTTTTGCAGATGGTAGGTTTTTATGTGTATATTAATCCACAAGCTGATCCAAGGTTCTATCGTTAACGGTTCAATTTCTACGTCCTACTGTGTGGGGTTAACCGACTAAAAGGGATAAGTGTCCATATCTATTGAACCAAGCAAGATAGAATCGAATTTGTTTTTGCAGATGATAGGTTTTTATGTGTATATTATTCCACAAGCTGATCCAAGGTTCTATCGCTAACGGTTCAATTTCTACGTCATACTGGGTGGGGTTAACCGACTAAAATGGATAAGTGTCCATATCTATTGAACCAAGCAAGATAGAATCGATTTTGTTTTTGCAGATGGTAGGTTTTTATGTGTATATTAATCCACAAGCTGATCCAAGGTTCTATCGTTAACGGTTCAATTTCTACGTCATACTGTGTGGGGTTAACCGACTAAAAGGGATAAGTGTCCATATCTATTGAACCAAGCAAGACAGAATCGATTTTATTTCTGCAGGTGGTAGGTTTTTATGTGTGTATTAATCCACAAGCTGATCCAAGCTTCTATCGCTAACGGTTCAATTTATACGTCATAAAATGGATAAGTGTCCACATCTATTGAACCAAGCAAGATAGAATCGATTTTATTTTTGCAGATTATAGGTTTTTATGTGTATATTAATCCACAAGCTGATCCAAGGTTCTATCGCTAACGGTTCAATTTCTACGTCATACTGTGTGGGGTTAACCGACTAAAAGGGATAAGTGTCCATATCTATTGAACCAAGCAAGGTAGAATCGATTTTGTTTTTGGAGATGGTAGGTTTTTATGTATATATTAATCCACAAGCTGATCCAAGGTTCTATCATTAACGGTTCAATTTCTACGTCATACTGTGTGGGGTTAACCGACTAAAAGGGATAAGTGTCCATATCTATTGAACCAAGCAAGGTAGAATCGATTTTGTTTTTGGAGATGGTAGGTTTTTATGTATATATTAATCCACAAGCTGATCCAAGGTTCTATCATTAACGGTTCAATTTCTACGTCATACTGTGTGGGGTTAACCGACTAAAAGGGATAAGTGTCCATATCTATTGAACCAAGCAAGACAGAATCGATTTTATTTCTGCAGAAGGTATGTTTTTATGTGTGTATTAATCCACAAGCTGATCCAAGGTTCTATCGCTAACGGTTCAATTTCTACGTCATACTGTGTGGGGTTAACCGACTAAAAGGGATAAGTGTCCATATCTATTGAACCAAGCAAGACAGAATCGATTTTATTTCTGCAGGTGGTAGGTTTTTATGTGTGTATTAATCCACAAGCTGATCCAAGCTTCTATCGCTAACGGTTCAATTTATACGTCATAAAATGGATAAGTGTCCACATCTATTGAACCAAGCAAGATAGAATCGATTTTATTTTTGCAGATTATAGGTTTTTATGTGTATATTAATCCACAAGCTGATCCAAGGTTCTATCGCTAACGGTTCAATTTCTACGTCATACTGTGTGGGGTTAACCGACTAAAAGGGATAAGTGTCCACATCTATTGAACCAAGCAAGGTAGAATCGATTTTGTTTTTGGAGATGGTAGGTTTTTATGTATATATTAATCCACAAGCTGATCCAAGGTTCTATCATTAACGGTTCAATTTCTACGTCATACTGTGTGGGGTTAACCGACTAAAAGGGATAAGTGTCCATATCTATTGAACCAAGCAAGGTAGAATCGATTTTGTTTTTGGAGATGGTAGGTTTTTATGTATATATTAATCCACAAGCTGATCCAAGGTTCTATCATTAACGGTTCAATTTCTACGTCATACTGTGTGGGGTTAACCGACTAAAAGGGATAAGTGTCCATATCAATTGAACCAAGCAAGACAGAATCGATTTTATTTCTGCAGAAGGTATGTTTTTATGTGTGTATTAATCCACAAGCTGATCCAAGGTTCTATCGCTAACGGTTCAATTTCTACGTCATACTGTGTGGGGTTAACCGACTAAAAGGGATAAGTGTCCATATCTATTGAACCAAGCAAGACAGAATTGATTTTATTTCTGCAGATGGTAGGTTTTTATGTGTGTATTAATCCACAAGCTGATCCAAGTTTCTATCGCTAACGGTTCAATTTCTACGTCATACTGGGTGGGGTTAACCGACTAAAAGGGATAAGTGTCCATATCTATTGAACCAAGCAAGACAGAATTGATTTTATTTCTGCAGATGGTAGGTTTTTATGTGTGTATTAATCCACAAGCTGATCCAAGCTTCTATCGCTAACGGTGTTACGAGCCCCTTCAGCCTCTTACTTAAGATGGGCTTGCTTAGCATGTTAGTAAAAGTGGTGTGTGCACTGGCATTAGTACGGGAGCTTCAGCCTGGGGAGGGTTCGAAACACCTTTACTGAACCAAGCCATCATCCTTCAGCTTGGGGGCATAACACGAAATTTAATTTGCACACTAATGAAAGCTACCGGAAAGCCTGAGTACCACCCATTATGCCTGGAAAAACCCATACCTAGCAGCGCGTATCTTACTTTGGCGGCTGCTCTCAACCCACCCTACCATGGCTTTAAAGCTGTTAATAAAGCCCCAATAAATCCACCCACACTAACTATGGAATCAGACCAACGCAATTAAGTTTAAAATTCCATAATTACAAATATTTATTAAAGCTCAATTCATTCTTCTTATATTATAATAGAAGCTTCAAAATAGGTATAATGCTAACACTAAGATTACAATTAATCCTAAAGTACTAACATTTATTTGTTTGGGGGTATCAATCAGCTGACCAAAACCAACCTACCTCAACCATGCATACATAAGGTATTCCATAGGCTAACGACCTTGCCATTCTCGTAGACTTGTGGCTTATTCAGAAAAAAAATAATAGAGAGGGAAGAAAAACCCACTCTAACTCCCTTTGGTTTGCTAAGCAGAGATCTCAGCAATCCATTCAAAGATAGAAATTAATGATACAAAAAAAAACTAAGTTGACGTGCATATATAGATATGTATGAACTTATGTGCAATTTGGCGCACGCAAAAAAAAACAAAAATATAATGCATCTACGTACATACATAACTAATATGTATGTAAGTACATGTGTAACTAAGCACCTCCTTCTCTGGTTATGCTAAAATAGTTGGTGGACAAAATGACTTAAATTCACTTACATGCTTTTGTCGTTATGTACCCATTTGCTTAGTCCAACGCTGTCCCACGAAGCGAAGAAGGCCTTCCTTGCTTTGTATGAAGCGGCTGGTACGCGATCGTAAGCTTAACCCTATGGAAGAATCGTTAGGGATAGGGAAGATTTCATCCAACCAACAAAAAAAAACCTGCGATATAATTAATCTTAAAAACCGGCTGGGGCTATTTTTAGGCCATGCATTGTATGACTGGTGTGCGAAGGTCGCTTAAAAAGTATCAAAGATTAATCGCCGCCGGCATGAGCGCAAACAAATGAAAAACTGAGAGATTCTAAGAGAATTTCCAAACTTTTGTTAAAGTAAGAGTTTTAGTATGTTTAAGGTGCCTTTCGGGTTTCTCTCGAAAAAGTAAACAGAAAGTGGGTAAATGGAATGAAAAGTTATGACATTTTGTGGAACTAGGTCAGTTTTAGCAGCGATCATATGGTATTCTAAGTAAACGTACATAGAATAATTCTGTTAATAACAGGTTGTTTAACATATTTGCATATAAAGAAAAAATGTTCTTAATCAAATTAAATATCCGACGGCAAATTTGAGATCTAGGTTGAAGGTAAGTATAAAGAGTAGCTTAACTGGAAATATGAAGATACTTGGTATATCTTAAGGGTAAGTAGTAAACTAATGTATTAACCGTATATTTAATTTCAAATTCATTTCAGCTTAAGTAAAATTTTAAATTCGTTTTTTCCTTTGTTTTTTTTTTTTTTTTTGATAAATATATGGTTATACCTATCCACATGTGTAATTAACATGCAGCAACATAGTTACAAACTAATAGGTCTTTTTAGCTAGCTTTACACAAGGGAACTCAGACCTTAGGTTCAAAGGTAGGTATTACTAAATTAAATTAGGTTAGGATCATTTTAGATCGGCATGCTAACCATCTTTCTAGATGCATATGCGGTTTTAAATCTATTTACTGTCCTAGTTTCTTTTCTAGCGACCACGCATCGCTAGAATAATATTGAACTATGGGAGTTAAAGTAAATTGATTATTTTATGTATGATTGGGTTTCATAATTTGCGACTATATAACTTGATGTATTTTAAGCGCCTAATTGGATCGGGTTTTGAGGGGTTAGCCGCATGCAACTCGATGGGGGCTCCTGCACCCGTCTTCCAGCGTTCCGCTCGCTAATCTTCTCCAGTGTATGCGCAGTAGGTATTTGTCTGCAAGGGTACCGAATTTTAATTCCCATTCGTTGTTTAAAATACTAACACTACCCGTCAGCACTAAACTACACGGACACTATGTTATAGGATGACACTGCGTTCTTACCTAATTTCTGGGCCGGATCTTTTGCAGGAATTGATGATTTTGTGTTGGTATGTTCGATCTACCGTGGGTAACGTCCTACGAAAACACTCGCGAATTTAGGCGCCTTGCTAGGTTTAACTTAAAATTGAACACTCGACCCGGACTTAAATTTCTACACCAGATGTTTACCGCACGGTAGTTCCTCAGGAAAAGAAAGAGCTGAGCTCCGGAAATCGCTCAAGACCCATATGGTTATCATTGACGTCTTGATTATCGATATATGTATTTTGTTATCAAAAATCATATGCAAGCATTGACAGACGGACGGAAGTTGAGTTTAGACTAGTGTTAGATAATACAGAGTGTTACAGAGTCATGAAACTTGTAACAAGAAAAATCAAAAGCATAAAAAGAAAAAAAAAATTTAAATGAAAAGATGGAAAGTATGGTTGGTGCTGAAGTGTTCATGTACCCAGGGTACATATACCCCCCCACCTAGAGTGTTGGTGCGGTTGGTATCTTTCCTCTGTCTTTTTGGATGTCCTTTTGGTTATAAATAGCTCGTTTGCCTGTATCTACGTCTTGCAATTCATATAAACAATTGCCAGTTTGTGCAACAACGGTTGCTTTTACGAACTTAGGGGCAAACTTGGCACAAAATTTCTTTGAGGCGTCACTCAGCACAAAATTTCGTCTATAGACCGAGTCTCCAACCTTAAATTTTTCTGCAGAACTTCGCAAGTTATATCTTTTTGCTGACGATTCGAACGCTTTTTTAATATTTTCACCTATAGACTGCCGTATTAACGCCAGTTTGTCTAATCTATCTACGACGAGACCTTCGAGGGACCCCAATTTTCGAAAAAGCGGATACTCGTCACCATGAGCCGGCATCTGCTGACCGAAAAGGGCATAGTAAGGGGTACAACCTATGGACTGGTGAACAGAACTCCTCAATGCCTCGGCAATGCTTGGCAAGTGTTTGTCCCACAGAGCCTGGTCATCTTTTAAGTAAGCCCTTATTCCTGCAATTATGGACCGATTAACCCGCTCGCTGGCATTCGCTTGAGGACTGTATAAGGCAGTGTAGACATGTTTGATACCCCGTTCAGCAAGCAAATTATTGAACTGGGATGACTTGAATTGTTTCCCGTTGTCACTTAAAATTATTTCGGGTGTTCCGAAAACAGCAAACACACTTTCCCGAAGAAAATCGCATATCCCAAGAGCATTAAAATTCTTTACGGGCTTGAAAAGAGGAAATTTGGTATAGTGATCCAAAACAATAAAGATTCCGATATTACCTTGCTTTGAACGGGGATATGGACCGAGAAAATCGACGTAGAGTTTTTGAAAAGGACGCTGAACGGTGTATTGTGCGGACATAGGGGATCGCAGCGTAGCGTTTGATGGCTTCGTGATTTGGCAGGTTTCACAACTTCGGATGTAGTCCTTTACGTCAACCGTCATGTTTGGCCAATAAAAGTTCATTCGAAGCCTTTCTAAGGTTTTTGCTATTCCTCCGTGGCATTTGTTAGGCGGGCGGTGAGCATTCTGTATCACGTTCTCAACCAAGCTTTTCGGGATCCATAGTTTCCAGTTGTATACCTCCCGCTCCGGGTTACCGTTGGGACATTCGGTCCTTTTATAGACCCGGTCATCAACTATTTGCAGATCTGGTAGTCTACTTTGATTGTTTTTAATATGAACTATTAATTTCTTGTACTCTTCGGACTTAAACTCGGACGATTCTATATCAACTATCGGACGGACCTCTAACTCATTGATTTCTTCGAAATTTTGACGGGATAAGGTATCCGGCACTACATTTAAAGAACCCTTTCTGTGCTCTATTTTGAATCGATAACCTTGAAGTTTCAATGACCATCGTGCTAATCGGGTGGATAGGTCGCTTTGGTGCATCAACCACTGAAGGCTGGCATGGTCAGTCACAATTGTAAAATCTTGCCCTTCAACATAGGCTCTGAACTTTTTTAAACTGAGCATAGCTGCAAGGCATTCTAGCTCCGTAACGCTGTAATTGCTTTGAGCCTTGTTGAGTTTTTGGGAGAAATATGCAATTGGGACTTCGATACCTTCTTCATTCTGCTGCGCCAAAACCGCACCAACACCAAGCTTAGAGGCATCACATTGAATTATGAATGGCTTTGTATAGTCAGGACTGGCTAAGACAGGGGCAGAACATAATACCTGTTTCAAAGTATCAAACGACTTCTGGGCTTCATCATTCCAAGTGAAATTTTTGTTTTTCTTTAATAAGTTAGTCAAGGGGGTGGCAATGGACGCAAAGTTATCTACGAACCGACGGTACCACCCGGCCATTCCAAGGAATCGCCGAACTTGTTTAACGGTAGTGGGTACTGGATAATTGGTAACTGCGGAAATCTTCTCCGGGTCGGTTCGAAGAGTGCCATTACCCACAATATATCCCAAATACTTCACCTCACTGATGCAAAACTTGCTCTTCTCCACGTTAATGGTTAGTCCAGCTTTTCTTAACTGGTGAGCAACGTCGGACAGAACGGACATATGGCTATCAAAATCTTCGGACAGTATAAGCAGGTCGTCTAAATACACAAAAACTTGATTTTTTAATTTGGGTGGAATGACGCGATCCATCAAGCGGCAAAGTGCTTGAGGGGCGTTGCATAAGCCAAAGGGCATTACACAGTATCGATACAACGGACGGTTGGGGACAGTAAAACAAGTATAATCCCTAGATTTCTCGGACAGGGGGATTTGCCAAAAGGCTCTACGCAAATCTAGTGAAGTTATGTATTTTGCCTTTGGTATCCTGCTTAGTATACCATCTATATGCGGGAGGGGGTAAGCGTCCTTAACGGTTACGCTGTTTATCTTTCTGGAGTCAAGACACAGACGGACCTTATTTGGCTTCTTCACTAGAACGACCGGACTGGACCAAGGACTGTTAGGGGACTCTTCGATCACTCCTAACTTAAGCATTTCATCGATTTCTGCGTGAACTAATTTTTCTACCGCAGGGGAAATGGGGAAGTATCTTTGTTTGATCGGACGGACGTTGGGCTGTAGCTCTATTACGTACTCCATAAAAGACGTTTTCCCTAAGCCTTCCTTATCACAGTTCGGAAATCGGTTTTTAATCATATTTAAGTGAACGGTTTGCTCGTCAGTTAAGAACATGGCATTACCACACGGTTCTACATCAAGGGCAATTTCGGATATAAGGTGGGGCGCGATTTGGAATTTAATCCAAAAATCGACCCCCAATATAACTCTTTGAGACATGCTCGGTATGACAAAAAACGAAATCAACTGATTCCTACCCTCAAATTTTACTTCCAAGTCTATAATCCCGAAAACCACTTGCGTTTTACCATCACCGGTACAAACTGCAGTTTTATGTTCTCGCAGCTTCTTTTCTTTGCGAATCTCGTCTGCAAGTGAGGATCCTATACATGAGACTTGGGCTCCGCTGTCTAGCAATCCTAAATGATCTACACCACAAATCGTTACTTTAGCATAGGGCCTTAGGTCAGATGACTTCTTGGTCAAAGAGCACACAAAGTTCTTAATTGATCTTCGTTTGTCCTTAATACCTCGCCAAAACTCGTTAATGCGGACGGACGAACGACTTCTAACGGGTATAGACTTATTTTCTTCAGAAAAAATTCGGTTTCGGACTTCATTATAATTTTTCAGGCGGACATCGTAGGGAACAATCTCATGGACAAATGGACTAGTCTTCGCAGAGTGGCTACCTGTTTCTGCGCGGGAAATCAAAGGGCTTATTATTTCGGTTTTGGGTCTTTGCGAGGGTTCAACTTCGAAACCTCGCCCGCTTGCAAGTTTCCCGAACACGTTTCGCATTTCGGCCTATAAACATTTGGCTTGCCGCAGCCGTAACAAAAGACACTTCGGTCTTCAAGACAATCCATATACCTGTGACCTTCACTCCTACAGTTCCAGCACACTAATTTCGACGCGTCGAACGACCGTTTCGTCACCTCGTCCACTTCACACTCTGCAGTTTCGGGTATTTCGTCTTCGTACTGCAGCTCATTAGCATATCTACGGGGTGCTTGTCGCGCATTTGCGGATGGTAGTGGAGTACAGGACTTTGTAATTTCGCTTGCAAGGCTTTCACCCTTCAAGCATAGTCTACGTAGTTCGGCGAGAGAGCTAACAGGTACATATAGCAACTGCTGTCGGATGCGGGGACGTAGGTTGTGTTGCAAAATTTCTATCAGTTCGGCCTCTGTCAGTGGTACTTGTAAGGGTTCAGCCAATTTGAGAACAGAATTCCTAAACTCATCAAAGCTCTCGGTCATACCCTGCTTTCTGCCTCTAATGTGCTCCTTCAACTCAAAATCACTTTTGTGTTGTTGGAAATTAGTTCTGAGAGCCTGACACAGGGAAATCCAAGTGACGCGTTCCACTGAACGTCGATACCTCCAGTACCAATCTTTCGCATCGTGAGTAAATAAACTTTGGACATGTTCGCAAAGGAGGTTGAAATTCCCACCGAGGGTATCTATTACCTGGCATTCGATACGGTAAATAAAGCTATCGACCGATAACCGCGTTGACCCATCGAACGTGATACCCCAACTCGAAATGAGGTGTGCAATTCTGCCTGAATTGGGTACACTCGACATATCGCTAAAGCGAAGCTGGTCAATTGCACGATGGAAAGTTTGGTTGGAGTTATTGGGTAAATGTGGTATGTCCCTAGGCCAAAATCCAGTCGAATGATTGTTTGGCGGACCTAAGGGGATATTGTTGACTACCGGACTATGGTTCTCTACTGGTGGAGCTGGCGGCTCATTCGGATTTTCCCTATTCAGGTTTAGCCTGGCTAGGACCGTGGTCAGGGTACTCTCGAGTCTTTGCTCGATCAAGTGGGCTACTCGGTTCTCGAGGTCATCAACTACAGTGGCCTGTCTAGCCGCAATCACGGCCGCAACTATATTTCTGATCCGCCCTTCCTCGTCTCTACTACCTGTATCTGGTGCAGAAATAGGTAAACTCTGAGCACCGTCTTCAACGTGACCTTGCTCATTGCGGGGCAGCTCTGTGTTCTTATTGTTGTTCTTTTTAAATTCCCTGCTAGTGCACCTGGCTCTGCATTGAGGACATGAATTGTTCTTTTTCAACCAGTTTAGCAAACATGCTCGGTGAAAGGTATGGTAGCAAGACGTTGTTAAGATGTCGTCGGTAGCTTCAAGGGTTTCTTGACAGATTGTACAGCTATTCCCCTGAAGTGTCACCCGTACAGACCCTTGGTTAAACGCCATAATAGAAAAAAATTAAAAATCGAAAATCAAAAGAAAAGCAAATGCTTAAAAAAAAAACTCCGATCCTGAGGACCACAACCCAAAAACGATTCCTCAATGCCCGTAATGCGAGGGTTTGGGAACTAAAAAAATGTTAAATCCAAACAACAATGAATCGATTTACAATAATGGAAAAAAAACTAAGTGTTTTATATATTTAAATTGTATGCACATATGTACCTATATATAGTACATACATACGTATCTCGCTCAATCAAGGTGTATATGTATGGTTTTACCAATATAAGATTGGTAGTTTGCGTATTTCCTAATATTCGTGAAACTACAAAAAAAAAAATTGTCAAATCTACAAAGTAAAGTAAATCATCAAAAATATGGTTGGTCTGACATCCAAGCTGTGTGGCGGTCAGTTTGGTAGGGGCATTCCAGGTCAATCGAAAATGAATACTCGAGGCTTTCGGCATGGAAGCAACAAAATCAAAAATTAGAAAAACACTCGAAAATGGATTTTGAGATAAATTAGTTTGCCAGAACTTCACAAAGGTGTTAGATAATTACACTATCGGTTGGCTAGCTGACATACAGACGAGCTAAAACCACAGTTCCAAATAGCTAACATCCAAACGCTCATGAAATCTGCAAAATCTTAACTCCTATAAGGTATCTTCGAATAGGTACAGTAGCTTCAGCGGTCAGATCCGTAGACATCAAGCCTTTAGGGTTCTGCAATTCAAGCGTCAGCCCTGAGCTACTCTGACTACCTAAACATGGCTTCAAAAAAACTATCAATTAAATTGGTCAAAACAAAAAGCATTTAGCTAAAGTTTCGCGCTTCCAATCAATCGACTTTGGTTCACAAAAAAAAATAAAAAAGGTCATATAGAAATTTTCAAGAAAACGAACAGACAAAAAAACGAATATTCCAAGAGGGAATAATTGGTAGGGACCAAAAGTCTTCGGCGAAAACTTAGTACGCCTCCGGTCGTCGGTCAGTCAGGTCCCTGCTCGGGCGCCATTTTCTGTTACGAGCCCCTTCAGCCTCTTACTTAAGATGGGCTTGCTTAGCATGTTAGTAAAAGTGGTGTGTGCACTGGCATTAGTACGGGAGCTTCAGCCTGGGGAGGGTTCGAAACACCTTTACTGAACCAAGCCATCATCCTTCAGCTTGGGGGCATAACACGAAATTTAATTTGCACACTAATGAAAGCTACCGGAAAGCCTGAGTACCACCCATTATGCCTGGAAAAACCCATACCTAGCAGCGCGTATCTTACTTTGGCGGCTGCTCTCAACCCACCCTACCATGGCTTTAAAGCTGTTAATAAAGCCCCAATAGATCCACCCACACTAACTATGGAATCAGACCAACGCAATTAAGTTTAAAATTCCATAATTACAAATATTTATTAAAGCTCAATTCATTCTTCTTATATTATAATAGAAGCTTCAAAATAGGTATAATGCTAACACTAAGATTACAATTAATCCTAAAGTACTAACATTTATTTGTTTGGGGGTATCAATCAGCTGACCAAAACCAACCTACCTCAACCATGCATACATAAGGTATTCCATAGGCTAACGACCTTGCCATTCTCGTAGACTTGTGGCTTATTCAGAAAAAAAATAATAGAGAGGGAAGAAAAACCCACTCTAACTCCCTTTGGTTTGCTAAGCAGAGATCTCAGCAATCCATTCAAAGATAGAAATTAATGATACAAAAAAAAACTAAGTTGACGTGCATATATAGATATGTATGAACTTATGTGCAATTTGGCGCACGCAAAAAAAAACAAAAATATAATGCATCTACGTACATACATAACTAATATGTATGTAAGTACATGTGTAACTAAGCACCTCCTTCTCTGGTTATGCTAAAATAGTTGGTGGACAAAATGACTTAAATTCACTTACATGCTTTTGTCGTTATGTACCCATTTGCTTAGTCCAACGCTGTCCCACGAAGCGAAGAAGGCCTTCCTTGCTTTGTATGAAGCGGCTGGTACGCGATCGTAAGCTTAACCCTATGGAAGAATCGTTAGGGATAGGGAAGATTTCATCCAACCAACAAAAAAAAACCTGCGATATAATTAATCTTAAAAACCGGCTGGGGCTATTTTTAGGCCATGCATTGTATGACTGGTGTGCGAAGGTCGCTTAAAAAGTATCAAAGATTAATCGCCGCCGGCATGAGCGCAAACAAATGAAAAACTGAGAGATTCTAAGAGAATTTCCAAACTTTTGTTAAAGTAAGAGTTTTAGTATGTTTAAGGTGCCTTTCGGGTTTCTCTCGAAAAAGTAAACAGAAAGTGGGTAAATGGAATGAAAAGTTATGACATTTTGTGGAACTAGGTCAGTTTTAGCAGCGATCATATGGTATTCTAAGTAAACGTACATAGAATAATTCTGTTAATAACAGGTTGTTTAACATATTTGCATATAAAGAAAAAATGTTCTTAATCAAATTAAATATCCGACGGCAAATTTGAGATCTAGGTTGAAGGTAAGTATAAAGAGTAGCTTAACTGGAAATATGAAGATACTTGGTATATCTTAAGGGTAAGTAGTAAACTAATGTATTAACCGTATATTTAATTTCAAATTCATTTCAGCTTAAGTAAAATTTTAAATTCGTTTTTTCCTTTGTTTTTTTTTTTTTTTTTGATAAATATATGGTTATACCTATCCACATGTGTAATTAACATGCAGCAACATAGTTACAAACTAATAGGTCTTTTTAGCTAGCTTTACACAAGGGAACTCAGACCTTAGGTTCAAAGGTAGGTATTACTAAATTAAATTAGGTTAGGATCATTTTAGATCGGCATGCTAACCATCTTTCTAGATGCATATGCGGTTTTAAATCTATTTACTGTCCTAGTTTCTTTTCTAGCGACCACGCATCGCTAGAATAATATTGAACTATGGGAGTTAAAGTAAATTGATTATTTTATGTATGATTGGGTTTCATAATTTGCGACTATATAACTTGATGTATTTTAAGCGCCTAATTGGATCGGGTTTTGAGGGGTTAGCCGCATGCAACTCGATGGGGGCTCCTGCACCCGTCTTCCAGCGTTCCGCTCGCTAATCTTCTCCAGTGTATGCGCAGTAGGTATTTGTCTGCAAGGGTACCGAATTTTAATTCCCATTCGTTGTTTAAAATACTAACACTACCCGTCAGCACTAAACTACACGGACACTATGTTATAGGATGACACTGCGTTCTTACCTAATTTCTGGGCCGGATCTTTTGCAGGAATTGATGATTTTGTGTTGGTATGTTCGATCTACCGTGGGTAACGTCCTACGAAAACACTCGCGAATTTAGGCGCCTTGCTAGGTTTAACTTAAAATTGAACACTCGACCCGGACTTAAATTTCTACACCAGATGTTTACCGCACGGTAGTTCCTCAGGAAAAGAAAGAGCTGAGCTCCGGAAATCGCTCAAGACCCATATGGTTATCATTGACGTCTTGATTATCGATATATGTATTTTGTTATCAAAAATCATATGCAAGCATTGACAGACGGACGGAAGTTGAGTTTAGACTAGTGTTAGATAATACAGAGTGTTACAGAGTCATGAAACTTGTAACAAGAAAAATCAAAAGCATAAAAAGAAAAAAAAAATTTAAATGAAAAGATGGAAAGTATGGTTGGTGCTGAAGTGTTCATGTACCCAGGGTACAACGGTTCAATTTATACGTCATAAAATGGATAAGTGTCCACATCTATTGAACCAAGCAAGATAGAATCGATTTTATTTTTGCAGATTATAGGTTTTTATGTGTATATTAATCCACAAGCTGATCCAAGGTTCTATCGTTAACGGTTCAATTTCTACGTCCTACTGTGTGGGGTTAACCGACTAAAAGGGATAAGTGTCCATATCTATTGAACCAAGCAAGATAGAATCGAATTTGTTTTTGCAGATGATAGGTTTTTATGTGTATATTATTCCACAAGCTGATCCAAGGTTCTATCGCTAACGGTTCAATTTCTACGTCATACTGGGTGGGGTTAACCGACTAAAATGGATAAGTGTCCATATCTATTGAACCAAGCAAGATAGAATCGATTTTGTTTTTGCAGATGGTAGGTTTTTATGTGTATATTAATCCACAAGCTGATCCAAGGTTCTATCGTTAACGGTTCAATTTCTACGTCATACTGTGTGGGGTTAACCGACTAAAAGGGATAAGTGTCCATATCTATTGAACCAAGCAAGACAGAATCGATTTTATTTCTGCAGGTGGTAGGTTTTTATGTGTGTATTAATCCACAAGCTGATCCAAGCTTCTATCGCTAACGGTTCAATTTATACGTCATAAAATGGATAAGTGTCCACATCTATTGAACCAAGCAAGATAGAATCGATTTTATTTTTGCAGATTATAGGTTTTTATGTGTATATTAATCCACAAGCTGATCCAAGGTTCTATCGCTAACGGTTCAATTTCTACGTCATACTGTGTGGGGTTAACCGACTAAAAGGGATAAGTGTCCATATCTATTGAACCAAGCAAGGTAGAATCGATTTTGTTTTTGGAGATGGTAGGTTTTTATGTATATATTAATCCACAAGCTGATCCAAGGTTCTATCATTAACGGTTCAATTTCTACGTCATACTGTGTGGGGTTAACCGACTAAAAGGGATAAGTGTCCATATCTATTGAACCAAGCAAGGTAGAATCGATTTTGTTTTTGGAGATGGTAGGTTTTTATGTATATATTAATCCACAAGCTGATCCAAGGTTCTATCATTAACGGTTCAATTTCTACGTCACACTGTGTGGGGTTAACCGACTAAAAGGGATAAGTGTCCATATCTATTGAACCAAGCAAGACAGAATCGATTTTATTTCTGCAGAAGGTATGTTTTTATGTGTGTATTAATCCACAAGCTGATCCAAGGTTCTATCGCTAACGGTTCAATTTCTACGTCATACTGTGTGGGGTTAACCGACTAAAAGGGATAAGTGTCCATATCTATTGAACCAAGCAAGACAGAATCGATTTTATTTCTGCAGGTGGTAGGTTTTTATGTGTGTATTAATCCACAAGCTGATCCAAGCTTCTATCGCTAACGGTTCAATTTATACGTCATAAAATGGATAAGTGTCCACATCTATTGAACCAAGCAAGATAGAATCGATTTTATTTTTGCAGATTATAGGTTTTTATGTGTATATTAATCCACAAGCTGATCCAAGGTTCTATCGCTAACGGTTCAATTTCTACGTCATACTGTGTGGGGTTAACCGACTAAAAGGGATAAGTGTCCATATCTATTGAACCAAGCAAGGTAGAATCGATTTTGTTTTTGGAGATGGTAGGTTTTTATGTATATATTAATCCACAAGCTGATCCAAGGTTCTATCATTAACGGTTCAATTTCTACGTCATACTGTGTGGGGTTAACCGACTAAAAGGGATAAGTGTCCATATCTATTGAACCAAGCAAGGTAGAATCGATTTTGTTTTTGGAGATGGTAGGTTTTTATGTATATATTAATCCACAAGCTGATCCAAGGTTCTATCATTAACGGTTCAATTTCTACGTCATACTGTGTGGGGTTAACCGACTAAAAGGGATAAGTGTCCATATCAATTGAACCAAGCAAGACAGAATCGATTTTATTTCTGCAGAAGGTATGTTTTTATGTGTGTATTAATCCACAAGCTGATCCAAGGTTCTATCGCTAACGGTTCAATTTCTACGTCATACTGTGTGGGGTTAACCGACTAAAAGGGATAAGTGTCCATATCTATTGAACCAAGCAAGACAGAATTGATTTTATTTCTGCAGATGGTAGGTTTTTATGTGTGTATTAATCCACAAGCTGATCCAAGTTTCTATCGCTAACGGTTCAATTTCTACGTCATACTGGGTGGGGTTAACCGACTAAAAGGGATAAGTGTCCATATCTATTGAACCAAGCAAGACAGAATCGATTTTATTTCTGCAGAAGGTATGTTTTTATGTGTGTATTAATCCACAAGCTGATCCAAGGTTCTATCGCTAACGGTTCAATTTCTACGTCATACTGTGTGGGGTTAACCGGCTAAAAGGGATAAGTGTCCATATCTATTGAACCAAGCAAAATAGAATCGATTTTGTTTTTGCAGATGATAGGTTTTTATGTGTATATTAATCCACAAGCCGATCCAAGGTTCTATCGCTAACGGTTCAATTTCTACGTTTTGCAGATGGTAGGTTTTTATGTGCATATTAATCCACAAGCTGATCCAAGGTTCTATCGCTAACGGTTCAATTTCTACGTCAAACTGGGTGGGGTTAACCGACTAAAAGGGATAAGTGTCCATATCTATTGAACCAAGCAAGACCGAATCGATTTTATTTTTGCAGACGGTAGGTTTTTATGTGTATATTAATCCACAAGCCGATCCAAGGTTCTATCGTTAACGGTTCAATTTCTACGTCATACTGTGTGGGGTTAACCGACTAAAAGTCATAAGTGTCCATATCTGTTGAACCAAGCAAGACAGAATTGATTTTATTTCTGCAGATGGTAGGTTTTTATGTGTGTATTAATCCACAAGCTGATCCAAGTTTCTATCGTTAACGGTTCAATTTCTACTTCATACTGGGTGGGGTTATCCGACTAAAAGGGATAAGTGTCCATATCTATTGAACTAAGCAAGATAGAATCGATTTTATTTTTGCAGGTTATAGGTTTTTAAGTGTATATTAATCCACAAGCTGATCCAAGGTTCTATCGTTAACGGTTCAATTTCTACGTCCTACTGTGTGGGGTTAACCGACTAAAAGGGATAAGTGTCCATATCTATTGAACCAAGCAGGATAGAATCCGATTTGTTTTTGCAGATGATAGGTTTTTATGTGTATATTATTCCACAAGCTGATCCAAGGTTCTATCGTTAACGGTTCAATTTCTACGTCATACTGTGTGGGGTTAACCGACTAAAAGGGATAAGTGTCCATATCTATTGAACCAAGCAAGACAGAATCGATTTTATTTCTGCAGGTGGTAGGTTTTTATGTGTGTATTAATCCACAAGCTGATCCAAGTTTCTATCGCTAACGGTTCAATTTCTACGTCATACTGGGTGGGGTTAACCGACTAAAATGGATAAGTGTCCATATCTATTGAACCAAGCAAGATAGAATCGATTTTGCTTTTGCAGATGGTAGGTTTTTATGTGTATATTAATCCACAAGCTGATCCAAGGTTCTATCGTTAACGGTTCAATTTCTACGTCATACTGTGTGGGGTTAACCGACTAAAAGGGATAAGTGTCCATATCTATTGAACCAAGCTAGACAGAATCGATTTTATTTCTGCAGGTGGTAGGTTTTTATGTGTGTATTAATCCACAAGCTGATCCAAGCTTCTATCGCTAACGGTTCAATTTCTACGTCATAAAATGGATAAGTGTCCACATCTATTGAACCAAGCAAGATAGAATCGATTTTATTTTTGCAGATTATAGGTTTTTATGTGTATATTAATCCACAAGCTGATCCAAGGTTCTATCGCTAACGGTTCAATTTCTACGTCATACTGTGTGGGGTTAACCGACTAAAAGGGATAAGTGTCCATATCTATTGAACCAAGCAAGGTAGAATCGATTTTGTTTTTGGAGATGGTAGGTTTTTATGTATATATTATTCCACAAGCTGATCCAAGGTTCTATCATTAACGGTTCAATTTCTACGTCATACTGTGTGGGGTTAACCGACTAAAAGGGATAAGTGTCCATATCTATTGAACCAAGCAAGACAGAATCGATTTTATTTCTGCAGAAGGTATGTTTTTATGTGTGTATTAATCCACAAGCTGATCCACGGTTCTATCGCTAATGGTTCAATTTCTACGTCATAAAAGGGATAAGTGTCCACATCTATTGAACCAAGCAAAATAGAATCGATTTTATTTTTGCAGATTAAAGGTTTTTATGTGTATATTAATCCACAAGCTGATCCAAGGTTCTATCGCTAACGGTTCAATTTCTACGTCATACTGTGTGGGGTTAACCGACTAAAAGGGATAAGTGTCCATATCTATTGAACCAAGCAAGATAGAATCGATTTTGTTTTTGCAGATGGTAGGGTGTTATGTGTATATTAATCCACAAGCTGATCCAAGGTTCTATCGTTAACGGTTCAATTTCTACGTCATACTGGGTGGGGTTAAACGACTAAAAGGGATAAGTGTCCATACCTATTGAACCAAGCAAGATAGAATCGAATTTGTTTTTGCAGATGATAGGTTTTTGTGTGTATATTAATCCACAAGCTGATCCAAGGTTCTATCGCTAACGGTTCAATTTCTACGTCATACTGGGTGGGGTTAACCGACTAAAAGGGATAAGTGTCCATATCTATTGAACCAAGCAAGATAGTATCGATTTTGTTTTTGCAGATGGTAGGTTTTTATGTGTATATTAATCCACTAGCTGATCCAAGGTTCTATCATTAACGGTTCAATTTCTACGTCATACTGTGTGGGGTTAACCGACTAAAAGGGATAAGTGTCCATATCTATTGAACCAAGCAAGACAGAATCGATTTTATTTCTGCAGGTGGTAGGTTTTTATGTGTGTATTAATCCACAAGCTGATCCAAGCTTCTATCGCTAACGGTTCAATTTCTACGTCATAAAATGGATAAGTGTCCACATCTATTGAACCAAGCAAAATAGAATCGATTTTATTTTTGCAGATTATAGGTTTTTATGTGTATATTAATCCACAAGCTGATTCAAGGTTCTATCGCTAACGGTTCAATTTCTACGTCATACTGTGTGGGGTTAACCGACTAAAAGGGATAAGTGTCCATATCTATTGAACCAAGCAAGATAGAATCGATTTTATTTTTGCAGATTATAGGTTTTTATGTGTATATTAATCCACAAGCTGATCCAAGGTTCTATCGTTAACGGTTCAATTTCTACGTCATACTGTGTGGGGTTAACCGACTAAAAGGGATAAGTGTCCATATCTATTGAACCAAGCAAGACAGAATCGATTTTATTTCTGCAGGTGGTAGGTTTTTATGTGTGTATTAATCCACAAGCTGATCCAAGCTTCTATCGCTAACGGTTCAATTTCTACGTCATACTGTGTGGGGTTAACCGACTAAAAGGGATAAGTGTCCATATCTATTGAACCAAGCAAGACAGAATCGATTTTATTTCTGCAGGTGGTAGGTTTTTATGTGTGTATTAATCCACAAGCTGATCCAAGCTTCTATCGCTAACGGTTCAATTTCTACGTCATACTGTGTGGGGTTAACCGACTAAAAGGGATAAGTGTCCATATCTATTGAACCAAGCAAGATAGAATCGATTTTGTTTTTGCAGATGGTAGGGTGTTATGTGTATATTAATCCACAAGCTGATCCAAGGTTCTATCGCTAACGATTCAATTTCTACGTCATACTGGGTGGGGTTAACCGACTAAAAGGGATAAGTGTCCATATCTATTGAACCAAGCAAGATAGAATCGATTTTGTTTTTGCAGATGGTAGGTTTTTATGTGTATATTAATCCGCTAGCTGATCCAAGGTTCTATCATTAACGGTTCAATTTCTACGTCATTCTGTGTGGGGTTAACCGACTAAAAGGGATAAGTGTCCATATCTATTGAACCAAGCAAGACAGAATCGATTTTATTTCTGCAGGTGGTAGGTTTTTATGTGTGTATTAATCCACAAGCTGATCCAAGCTTCTATCGCTAACGGTTCAATTTCTACGTCATAAAATGGATAAGTGTCCACATCTATTGAACCAAGCAAAATAGAATCGATTTTATTTTTGCAGATTATAGGTTTTTATGTGTATATTAATCCACAAGCTGATTCAAGGTTCTATCGCTAACGGTTCAATTTCTACGTCATACTGTGTGGGGTTAACCGACTAAAAGGGATAAGTGTCCATATCTATTGAACCAAGCAAGATAGAATCGATTTTATTTTTGCAGATTATAGGTTTTTATGTGTATATTAATCCACAAGCTGATCCAAGGTTCTATCGCTAACGGTTCAATTTCTACGTCATACTGTGTGGGGTTAACCGACTAAAAGGGATAAGTGTCCATATCTATTGAACCCAGCAAGACAGAATCGATTTTATTTCTGCAGAAGGTATGTTTTTATGTGTGTATTAATCCACAAGCTGATCCACGGTTCTATCGCTAACGGTTCAATTTCTACGTCATAAAAGGGATAAGTGTCCACATCTATTGAACCAAGCAAAATAGAATCGATTTTATTTTTGCAGATTAAAGGTTTTTATGTGTATATTAATCCACAAGCTGATCCAAGGTTCTATCGCTAACGGTTCAATTTCTACGTCATACTGTGTGGGGTTAACCGACTAAAAGGGATAAGTGTCCATATCTATTGAACCAAGCAAGATAGAATCGATTTTGTTTTTGCAGATGGTAGGTTTTTATGTGTATATTAATCCACAAGCTGATCCAAGGTTCTATCGCTAACGGTTCAATTTCTACGTCATACTGTGTGGGGTTAACCGACTAAAAGGGATAAGTGTCCATATCTATTGAACCAAGCAAGATAGAATCGATTTTGTTTTTGCAGATGGTAGGTTTTTATGTGTATATTATTCCACAAGCTGATCCAAGGTTCTATCGCTAACGGTTCAATTTCTACGTCATACTGGGTGGGGTTAACCGACTAAAATGGATAAGTGTCCATATCTATTGAACCAAGCAAGATAGAATCGATTTTGTTTTTGCAGATGGTAGGTTTTTATGTGTATATTAATCCACAAGCTGATCCAAGGTTCTATCGTTAACGGTTCAATTTCTACGTCATACTGTGTGGGGTTAACCGACTAAAAGGGATAAGTGTCCATATCTATTGAACCAAGCAAGACAGAATCGATTTTATTTCTGCAGGTGGTAGGTTTTTGTGTGTGTATTAATCCACAAGCTGATCCAAGCTTCTATCGCTAACGGTTCAATTTCTACGTCATAAAATGTATAAGTGTCCACATCTATTGAACCAAGCAAGATAGAATCGATTTTATTTTTGCAGAATATAGGTTTTTATGTGTATATTAATCCACAAGCTGATCCAAGGTTCTATCGCTAACGGTTCAATTTCTACGTCATACTGTGTGGGGTTAACCGACTAAAAGGGATAAGTGTCCATATCTATTGAACCAAGCAAGGTAGAATCGATTTTGTTTTTGGAGATGGTAGGTTTTTATGTATATATTAATCCACAAGCTGATCCAAGGTTCTATCATTAACGGTTCAATTTCTACGTCATACTGTGTGGGGTTAACCGACTAAAAGGGATAAGTGTCCATATCTATTGAACCAAGCAAGACAGAATCGATTTTATTTCTGCAGAAGGTATGTTTTTATGTGTGTATTAATCCACAAGCTGATCCAAGGTTCTATCGCTAACGGTTCAATTTCTACGTCATACTGTGTGGGGTTAACCGGCTAAAAGGGATAAGTGTCCATATCTATTGAACCAAGCAAAATAGAATCGATTTTGTTTTTGCAGATGATAGGTTTTTATGTGTATATTAATCCACAAGCCGATCCAAGGTTCTATCGCTAACGGTTCAATTTCTACGTCATACTGGGTGGGGTTAACCGACTAATAGGGATAAGTGTCTATATCTATTGAACCAAGCAAGGTAGAATCGAATATATTTTTGCAGATGGTAGGTTTTTATGTGCATATTAATCCACAAGCTGATCCAAGGTTCTATCGCTAACGGTTCAATTTCTACGTCAAACTGGGTGGGGTTAACCGACTAAAAGGGATAAGTGTCCATATCTATTGAACCAAGCAAGACCGAATCGATTTTATTTTTGCAGACGGTAGGTTTTTATGTGTATATTGATCCACAAGCCGATCCAAGGTTCTATCGTTAACGGTTCAATTTCTACGTCATACTGTGTGGGGTTAACCGACTAAAAGGGATAAGTGTCCATATCTATTGAACCAAGCAAGACAGAATCGATTTTATTTCTGCAGGTGGTAGGTTTTTATGTGTGTATTAATCCACAAGCTGATCCAAGCTTCTATCGCTAACGGTTCAATTTCTACGTCATAAAATGGATAAGTGTCCACATCTATTGAACCAAGCAAGATAGAATCGATTTTATTTTTGCAGATTATAGGTTTTTATGTGTATATTGATCCACAAGCTGATCCAAGGTTCTATCGCTAACGGTTCAATTTCTACGTCATACTGTGTGGGGTTAACCGACTAAAAGGGATAAGTGTCCATATCTATTGAACCAAGCAGGATAGAATCCGATTTGTTTTTGCAGATGATAGGTTTTTATGTGTATATTATTCCACAAGCTGATCCAAGGTTCTATCGTTAACGGTTCAATTTCTACGTCATACTGTGTGGGGTTAACCGACTAAAAGGGATAAGTGTCCATATCTATTGAACCAAGCAAGACAGAATCGATTTTATTTCTGCAGGTGGTAGGTTTTTATGTGTGTATTAATCCACAAGCTGATCCAAGTTTCTATCGCTAACGGTTCAATTTCTACGTCATACTGGGTGGGGTTAACCGACTAAAATGGATAAGTGTCCATATCTATTGAACCAAGCAAGATAGAATCGATTTTGCTTTTGCAGATGGTAGGTTTTTATGTGTATATTAATCCACAAGCTGATCCAAGGTTCTATCGTTAACGGTTCAATTTCTACGTCATACTGTGTGGGGTTAACCGACTAAAAGGGTTAAGTGTCCATATCTATTGAACCAAGCAAGACAGAATCGATTTTATTTCTGCAGGTGGTAGGTTTTTATGTGTGTATTAATCCACAAGCTGATCCAAGCTTCTATCGCTAACGGTTCAATTTCTACGTCATAAAATGGATAAGTGTCCACATCTATTGAACCAAGCAAGATAGAATCGATTTTATTTTTGCAGATTATAGGTTTTTATGTGTATATTAATCCACAAGCTGATCCAAGGTTCTATCGCTAACGGTTCAATTTCTACGTCATACTGTGTGGGGTTAACCGACTAAAAGGGATAAGTGTCCATATCTATTGAACCAAGCAAGGTAGAATCGATTTTGTTTTTGGAGATGGTAGGTTTTTATGTATATATTATTCCACAAGCTGATCCAAGGTTCTATCATTAACGGTTCAATTTCTACGTCATACTGTGTGGGGTTAACCGACTAAAAGGGATAAGTGTCCATATCTATTGAACCAAGCAAGACAGAATCGATTTTATTTCTGCAGAAGGTATGTTTTTATGTGTGTATTAATCCACAAGCTGATCCACGGTTCTATCGCTAATGGTTCAATTTCTACGTCATAAAAGGGATAAGTGTCCACATCTATTGAACCAAGCAAAATAGAATCGATTTTATTTTTGCAGATTAAAGGTTTTTATGTGTATATTAATCCACAAGCTGATCCAAGGTTCTATCGCTAACGGTTCAATTTCTACGTCATACTGTGTGGGGTTAACCGACTAAAAGGGATAAGTGTCCATATCTATTGAACCAAGCAAGATAGAATCGATTTTGTTTTTGCAGATGGTAGGGTTTTATGTGTATATTAATCCACAAGCTGATCCAAGGTTCTATCGTTAACGGTTCAATTTCTACGTCATACTGGGTGGGGTTAAACGACTAAAAGGGATAAGTGTCCATACCTATTGAACCAAGCAAGATAGAATCGAATTTGTTTTTGCAGATGATAGGTTTTTATGTGTATATTAATCCACAAGCTGATCCAAGGTTCTATCGCTAACGGTTCAATTTCTACGTCATACTGGGTGGGGTTAACCGACTAAAAGGGATAAGTGTCCATATCTATTGAACCAAGCAAGACAGAATCGATTTTATTTCTGCAGAAGGTATGTTTTTATGTGTGTATTAATCCACAAGCTGATCCACGGTTCTATCGCTAACGGTTCAATTTCTACGTCATAAAATGGATAAGTGTCCACATCTATTGAACCAAGCAAAATAGAATCGATTTTATTTTTGCAGATTATAGGTTTTTATGTGTATATTAATCCACAAGCTGATTCAAGGTTCTATCGCTAACGGTTCAATTTCTACGTCATACTGTGTGGGGTTAACCGACTAAAAGGGATAAGTGTCCATATCTATTGAACCAAGCAAGATAGAATCGATTTTATTTTTGCAGATTATAGGTTTTTATGTGTATATTAATCCACAAGCTGATCCAAGGTTCTATCGCTAACGGTTCAATTTCTACGTCATACTGTGTGGGGTTAACCGACTAAAAGGGATAAGTGTCCATATCTATTGAACCAAGCAAGATAGAATCGATTTTATTTTTGCAGATTATAGGTTTTTATGTGTATATTAATCCACAAGCTGATCCAAGGTTCTATCGCTAACGGTTCAATTTCTACGTCATACTGTGTGGGGTTAACCGACTAAAAGGGATAAGTGTCCATATCTATTGAACCAAGCAAGATAGAATCGATTTTGTTTTTGCAGATGGTAGGGTTTTATGTGTATATTAATCCACAAGCTGATCCAAGGTTCTATCGTTAACGGTTCAATTTCTACGTCATACTGGGTGGGGTTAAACGACTAAAAGGGATAAGTGTCCATACCTATTGAACCAAGCAAGATAGAATCGAATTTGTTTTTGCAGATGATAGGTTTTTATGTGTATATTAATCCACAAGCTGATCCAAGGTTCTATCGCTAACGGTTCAATTTCTACGTCATACTGGGTGGGGTTAACCGACTAAAAGGGATAAGTGTCCATATCTATTGAACCAAGCAAGATAGAATCGATTTTGTTTTTGCAGATGGTAGGTTTTTATGTGTATATTAATCCACAAACTGATCCAAGGTTCTATCGTTAACGGTTCAATTTCTACGTCATACTGTGTGGGGTTAACCGACTAAAAGGGATAAGTGTCCATATCTATTGAACCAAGCAAGACAGAATCGATTTTATTTCTGCAGGTGGTAGGTTTTTATGTGTGTATTAATCCACAAGCTGATCCAAGCTTCTATCGCTAACGGTTCAATTTCTACGTCATAAAATGGATAAGTGTCCACATCTATTGAACCAAGCAAAATAGAATCGATTTTATTTTTGCAGATTATAGGTTTTTATGTGTATATTAATCCACAAGCTGATTCAAGGTTCTATCGCTAACGGTTCAATTTCTACGTCATACTGTGTGGGGTTAACCGACTAAAAGGGATAAGTGTCCATATCTATTGAACCAAGCAAGATAGAATCGATTTTATTTTTGCAGATTATAGGTTTTTATGTGTATATTAATCCACAAGCTGATCCAAGGTTCTATCGCTAACGGTTCAATTTCTACGTCATACTGTGTGGGGTTAACCGACTAAAAGGGATAAGTGTCCATATCTATTGAACCAAGCAAGATAGAATCGATTTTATTTTTGCAGATTATAGGTTTTTATGTGTATATTAATCCACAAGCTGATCCAAGGTTCTATCGCTAACGGTTCAATTTCTACGTCATACTGTGTGGGGTTAACCGACTAAAAGGGATAAGTGTCCATATCTATTGAACCAAGCAAGACAGAATCGATTTTATTTCTGCAGAAGGTATGTTTTTATGTGTGTATTAATCCACAAGCTGATCCACGGTTCTATCGCTAACGGTTCAATTTCTACGTCATAAAAGGGATAAGTGTCCACATCTATTGAACCAAGCAAAATAGAATCGATTTTATTTTTGCAGATTAAAGGTTTTTATGTGTATATTAATCCACAAGCTGATCCAAGGTTCTATCGCTAACGGTTCAATTTCTACGTCATACTGTGTGGGGTTAACCGACTAAAAGGGATAAGTGTCCATATCTATTGAACCAAGCAAGATAGAATCGATTTTGTTTTTGCAGATGGTAGGTTTTTATGTGTATATTAATCCACAAGCTGATCCAAGGTTCTATCGTTAACGGTTCAATTTCTACGTCCTACTGTGTGGGGTTAACCGACTAAAAGGGATAAGTGTCCATATCTATTGAACCAAGCAAGATAGAATCGAATTTGTTTTTGCAGATGATAGGTTTTTATGTGTATATTATTCCACAAGCTGATCCAAGGTTCTATCGCTAACGGTTCAATTTCTACGTCATACTGGGTGGGGTTAACCGACTAAAATGGATAAGTGTCCATATCTATTGAACCAAGCAAGATAGAATCGATTTTGTTTTTGCAGATGGTAGGTTTTTATGTGTATATTAATCCACAAGCTGATCCAAGGTTCTATCGTTAACGGTTCAATTTCTACGTCATACTGTGTGGGGTTAACCGACTAAAAGGGATAAGTGTCCATATCTATTGAACCAAGCAAGACAGAATCGATTTTATTTCTGCAGGTGGTAGGTTTTTATGTGTGTATTAATCCACAAGCTGATCCAAGCTTCTATCGCTAACGGTTCAATTTCTACGTCATAAAATGGATAAGTGTCCACATCTATTGAACCAAACAAGATAGAATCGATTTTATTTTTGCAGATTATAGGTTTTTATGTGTATATTAATCCACAAGCTGATCCAAGGTTCTATCGCTAACGGTTCAATTTCTACGTCATACTGTGTGGGGTTAACCGACTAAAAGGGATAAGTGTCCATATCTATTGAACCAAGCAAGGTAGAATCGATTTTGTTTTTGGAGATGGTAGGTTTTTATGTATATATTAATCCACAAGCTGATCCAAGGTTCTATCATTAACGGTTCAATTTCTACGTCATACTGTGTGGGGTTAACCGACTAAAAGGGATAAGTGTCCATATCTATTGAACCAAGCAAGACAGAATCGATTTTATTTCTGCAGAAGGTATGTTTTTATGTGTGTATTAATCCACAAGCTGATCCACGGTTCTATCGCTAACGGTTCAATTTCTACGTCATAAAAGGGATAAGTGTCCACATCTATTGAACCAAGCAAAATAGAATCGATTTTATTTTTGCAGATTAAAGGTTTTTATGTGTATATTAATCCACAAGCTGATCTAAGGTTCTATCGCTAACGGTTCAATTTCTACGTCATACTGTGTGGGGTTAACCGACTAAAAGGGATAAGTGTCCATATCTATTGAACCAAGCAAGATAGAATCGATTTTGTTTTTGCAGATGGTAGGTTTTTATGTGTATATTAATCCACAAGCTGATCCAAGGTTCTATCGTTAACGGTTCAATTTCTACGTCATACTGGGTGGGGTTAAACGACTAAAAGGGATAAGTGTCCATATCTATTGAAACAAGCAAGATATAATCGAATTTGTTTTTGCAGATGATAGGTTTTTATGTGTATATTAATCCACAAGCTGATCCAAGGTTCTATCGCTAACGGTTCAATTTCTACGTCATACTGGGTGGGGTTAACCGACTAAAAGGGATAAGTGTCAATATCTATTGAACCAAGCAAGATAGAATCGATTTTGTTTTTGCAGATGGTAGGTTTTTATGTGTATATTAATCCACAAGCTGATCCAAGGTTCTATCGTTAACGGTTCAATTTCTACGTCATACTGTGTGGGGTTAACCGACTAAAAGGGATAAGTGTCCATATCTATTGAACCAAGCAAGACAGAATCGATTTTATTTCTGCAGGTGGTAGGTTTTTATGTGTGTATTAATCCACAAGCTGATCCAAGCTTCTATCGCTAACGGTTCAATTTCTACGTCATAAAATGGATAAGTGTCCACATCTATTGAACCAAGCAAAATAGAATCGATTTTATTTTTGCAGATTATAGGTTTTTATGTGTATATTAATCCACAAGCTGATTCAAGGTTCTATCGCTAACGGTTCAATTTCTACGTCATACTGTGTGGGGTTAACCGACTAAAAGGGATAAGTGTCCATATCTATTGAACCAAGCAAGATAGAATCGATTTTATTTTTGCAGATTATAGGTTTTTATGTGTATATTTATCCACAAGCTGATCCAAGGTTCTATCGCTAACGGTTCAATTTCTACGTCATACTGTGTGGGGTTAACCGACTAAAAGGGATAAGTGTCCATATCTATTGAACCAAGCAAGATAGAATCGATTTTGTTTTTGGAGATGGTAGGTTTTTATGTGTATATTAATCCACAAGCTGATCCAAGGTTCTATCGTTAACGGTTCAATTTCTACGTCATACTGTGTGGGGTTAACCGACTAAAAGGGATAAGTGTCCATATCTATTGAACCAAGCAAGACAGAATCGATTTTATTTCTGCAGATGGTAGGTTTTTATGTGTGTATTAATCCACAAGCTGATCCAAGGTTCTATCGCTAACGGTTCAATTTCTACGTCATAAAAGGGATAAGTGTCCACATCTATTGAACCAAGCAAAATAGAATCGATTTTATTTTTGCAGATTATAGGTTTTTATGTGTATATTAATCCACAAGCTGATCCAAGGCTCTATCGCTAACGGTTCAATTTCTACATCATACTGTGTGGGGTTAACCGACTAAAAGGGATAAGTGTCCATATCTATTGAACCAAGCAAGATAGAATCGATTTTGTTTTTGCGGATGGTAGGTTTTTATGTGTATATTAATCCACAAGCTGATCCAAGGTTCTATCGTTAACGGTTCAATTTCTACGTCATACTGGGTGGGGTTAAACGACTAAAAGGGATAAGTGTCCATATCTATTGAACCAAGCAAGATAGAATCGATTTTGTTTTTGCAGATTATAGGCTTTTATGTGTATATTAATCCAAAAGCTGATCCAAGGTTCTATCGCTAACGGTTCAATTTCTACGTCATACTGGTTGGGGTTAACCGACTAAAAGGGATAAGTGTCCATATCTATTGAACCAAGCAAGATAGAATCGATTTTGTTTTTGCAGATTATAGGTTTTTATGTGTATATTAATCCGCAAGCTGATCCAAGGTTTTTTCGCTAACGGTTCAATTTCTACGTCATGCTGTGTGGGGTGAACCGACTAAAAGGGATAAGTGTCCATATCTATTGAACCAAGCAAGATAGAATCGATTTTGTTTTTGCAGATGGTAGGCTTTTATGTGTATATTAATCCACAAGCTGATCCAAGGTTCTATCATTAACGGTTCAATTTCTACGTCATACTGTGTGGGGTTAACCCACTAAAAGGGATAAGTGTCCATATCTATTGAACCAAGCAAGACAGAATCGATTTTATTTCTGCAGATGGTAGGTTTTTATGTGTATATTAATCCACAAGCTGATCCAAGGTTCTATCGCTAACGGTTCAATTTCTACGTCATAAAAGGGATAAGTGTCCACATCTATTGAACCAAGCAAAATAGAATCGATTTTATTTTTGCAGATTATAGGTTTTTATGAGTATATTAATCCACAAGCTGATCCAAGGTTCTATCGCTAACGGTTCAATTTCTACGTCATACTGTGTGGGGTTAACCGACTAAAAGGGATAAGTGTCCATATCTATTGAACCAAGCAAGATAGAATCGATTTTGTTTTTGCAGATGATAGGTTTTTATGTGTATATTAATCCACAAGCCGATCCAAGGTTCTATCGCTAACGGTTCAATTTCTACGTCATACTGGGTGGGGTTAACCGACTAATAGGGATAAGTGTCTATATCTATTGAACCAAGCAAGGTAGAATCGAATTTATTTTTGCAGATGGTAGGTTTTTATGTGCATATTAATCCACAAGCTGATCCAAGGTTCTATCGCTAACGGTTCAATTTCTACGTCAAACTGGGTGAGGTTAACCGACTAAAAGGGATAAGTGTCCATATCTATTGAACCAAGCAAGACAGAATCGATTTTATTTTTGCAGATGGTAGGCTTTTATGTGTATATTAATCCAAAAGCTGACCCAAGGTTCTATCGCTAACGGTTCAATTTCTACGTCATGCTGGGTGGGGTTAACCGACTAAAAGGGATAAGTGTCCATATCTATTGAACCAAGCAAGATAGAATCGATTTTGTTTTTGCATATGATAGGTTTTTACGTGTATATTAATCCACAAGCCCACCCAAGGTTCTATCGCTAACGGTTCAATTTCTACGTCATACTGGGTGGGGTTAACCGACTAATAGGGATAAGTGTCTATATCTATTGAACCAAGCAAGGTAGAATCGAATTTATTTTTGCAGATGGTAGGCTTTTATGTGCATATTAATACACAAGCTGATCCAAGGTTCTATCACTAACGGTTCAATTTCTACGTCAAACTGGGTGAGGTTAACCAACTAAAAGGGATAAGTGTCCATATCTATTGAACCAAGCAAGACAGAATCGATTTTGTTTTTGCAGATTATAGGTTTTTATGTGTATATTAATCCACAAGCTGATCCAAGGTTTTTTCGCTAACGGTTCAATTTCTACGTCATACTGTGTGGGGTTAACCGACTAAAAGGGATAAGTGTCCATATCTATTGAACCAAGCAAGATAGAATCGATTTTGTTTTTGCAAATTATAGGTTTTTATGTGTATATTAATCCACAAGCTGATCCAAGGTTTTTTCGCTAACGGTTCAATTTCTACGTCATACTGTGTGGGGTTAACCGACTAAAAGGGATAAGCGTCCATATCTATTGAACCAAGCAAAATAGAATCGATTTTGTTTTTGCAGATGGTAGGTTTTTATGTGTATATTAATCCACAAGCTGATCCAAGGTTCTATCGTTAACGGTTCAATTTCTACGTCATACTGTGTGGGGTTAACCGACTAAAAGGGATAAGTGTCCATATCTATTGAACCAAGAAAGACAGAATCGATTTTATTTCTGCAGATGGTAGGTTTTTATGTGTATATTAATCCACAAGCTGATCCAAGGTTTTTTCGCTAACGGTTCAATTTCTACGTCATACTGTGTGGGGTTAACCGACTAAAAGGGATAAGCGTCCATATCTATTGAACCAAGCAAAATAGAATCGATTTTGTTTTTGCAGATGGTAGGTTTTTATGTGTATATTAATCCACAAGCTGATCCAAGGTTCTATCATTAACGGTTCAAGTTCTACGTCATACTGTGTGGGGTTAACCGACTAAATGGGATAAGTGTCCATATCTATTGAACCAAGCAAGACAGAATCGATTTTATTTCTGCAGATGGTAGGTTTTTATGTGTATATTAATCCACAAGCTGATCCAAGGTTCTATCGTTAACGGTTCAATTTCTACGTCATACTGTGTGGGGTTAACCGACTAAAAGGGATAAGTGTCCATATCTATTGAACCAAGAAAGACAGAATCGATTTTATTTCTGCAGATGGTAGGTTTTTATGTGTATATTAATCCACAAGCTGATCCAAGGTTCTATCGTTAACGGTTCAATTTCTACGTCATACTGTGTGGGGTTAACCGACTAAAAGGGATAAGTGTCCATATCTATTGAACCAAGCAAGATAGAATCGATTTTGTTTTTGCAGATGGTAGGTTTTTATGTGTATATTAATCCACAAGCTGATCCAAGGTTCTATCGTTAACGGTTCAATTTCTACGTCATACTGGGTGCGGTTAACCGACTAAAATGGATAAGTGTCCATATCTATTGAACCAAGCAAGATAGAATCGATTTTGTTTTTGCAGATGGTAGGTTTTTATGTGTATATTAATCCACAAGCTGATCCAAGGTTCTATCGTTAACGGTTCAATTTCTACGTCATACTGTGTGGGGTTAACCGACTAAAAGGGATAAGTGTCCATATCTATTGAACCAAGCAAGACAGAATCGATTTTATTTCTGCAGGTGGTAGGTTTTTATGTGTGTATTAATCCACAAGCTGATCCAAGCTTCTATCGCTAACGGTTCAATTTCTACGTCATACTGTGTGGGGTTAACCGACTAAAAGGGATAAGTGTCCATATCTATTGAACCAAGCAAGGTAGAATCGATTTTGTTTTTGGAGATGGTAGGTTTTTATGTATATATTAATCCACAAGCTGATCCAAGGTTCTATCATTAACGGTTCAATTTCTACGTCATACTGTGTGGGGTTAACCGACTAAAAGGGATAAGTGTCCATATCTATTGAACCAAGCAAGACAGAATCGATTTTATTTCTGCAGAAGGTATGTTTTTATGTGTGTATTAATCCACAAGCTGATCCAAGGTTCTATCGCTAACGGTTCAATTTCTACGCCATACTGTGTGGGGTTAACCGACTAAAAGGGATAAGTGTCCATATCTATTGAACCAAGCAAGGTAGAATCGATTTTGTTTTTGGAGATGGTAGGTTTTTATGTATATATTAATCCACAAGCTGATCCAAGGTTCTATCATTAACGGTTCAATTTCTACGTCATACTGTGTGGGGTTAACCGACTAAAAGGGATAAGTGTCCATATCTATTGAACCAAGCAAGACAGAATCGATTTTATTTCTGCAGAAGGTATGTTTTTATGTGTGTATTAATCCACAAGCTGATCCACGGTTCTATCGCTAACGGTTCAATTTCTACGTCATAAAAGGGATAAGTGTCCACATCTATTGAACCAAGCAAAATAGAATCGATTTTATTTTTGCAGATTAAAGGTTTTTATGTGTATATTAATCCACAAGCTGATCCAAGGTTCTATCGCTAACGGTTCAATTTCTACGCCATACTGTGTGGGGTTAACCGACTAAAAGGGATAAGTGTCCATATCTATTGAACCAAGCAAGATAGAATCGATTTTGTTTTTGCAGATGGTAGGTTTTTATGTGTATATTAATCCACAAGCTGATCCAAGGTTCTATCGTTAACGGTTCAATTTCTACGTCATACTGGGTGGGGTTAAACGACTAAAAGGGATAAGTGTCCATATCTATTGAACCAAGCAAGATAGAATCGAATTTGTTTTTGCAGATGATAGGTTTTTATGTGTATATTAATCCACAAGCTGATCCACGGTTCTATCGCTAACGGTTCAATTTCTACGTCATACTGGGTAGGGTTAACCGACTAAAAGGGATAAGTGTCCATATCTATTGAACCAAGCAAGATAGAATCGATTTTGTTTTTGCAGATGGTAGGTTTTTATGTGTATATTAATCCACAAGCTGATCCAAGGTTCTATCGTTAACGGTTCAATTTCTACGTCATACTGTGTGGGGTTAACCGACTAAAAGGGATAAGTGTCCATATCTATTGAACCAAGCAAGACAGAATCGATTTTATTTCTGCAGATGGTAGGTTTTTATGTGTGTATTAATCCACAAGCTGATCCAAGGTTCTATCGCTAACGGTTCAATTTCTACGCCATACTGTGTGGGGTTAACCGACTAAAAGGGATAAGTGTCCATATCTATTGAACCAAGCAAGATAGAATCGATTTTGTTTTTGCAGATGGTAGGTTTTTATGTGTATATTAATCCACAAGCTGATCCAAGGTTCTATCGTTAACGGTTCAATTTCTACGTCATACTGGGTGGGGTTAAACGACTAAAAGGGATAAGTGTCCATATCTATTGAACCAAGCAAGATAGAATCGAATTTGTTTTTGCAGATGATAGGTTTTTATGTGTATATTAATCCACAAGCTGATCCACGGTTCTATCGCTAACGGTTCAATTTCTACGTCATACTGGGTAGGGTTAACCGACTAAAAGGGATAAGTGTCCATATCTATTGAACCAAGCAAGATAGAATCGATTTTGTTTTTGCAGATGGTAGGTTTTTATGTGTATATTAATCCACAAGCTGATCCAAGGTTCTATCGCTAACGGTTCAATTTCTACGTCATAAAAGGGATAAGTGTCCACATCTATTGAACCGAGCAAAATAGAATCGATTTTATTTTTGCAGATTATAGGTCTTTATGTGTATATTAATCCACAAGCTGATCCAAGGTTCTATCGCTAACGGTTCAATTTCTACATCATACTGTGTGGGGTTAACCGACTAAAAGGGATAAGTGTCCATATCTATTGAACCAAGCAAGATAGAATCGATTTTGTTTTTGCAGATTATAGGTTTTTATGTGTATATTAATCCGCAAGCTGATCCAAGGTTTTTTCGCTAACGGTTCAATTTCTACGTCATACTGTGTGGGGTGAACCGACTAAAAGGGATAAGTGTCCATATCTATTGAACCAAGCAAGATAGAATCGATTTTGTTTTTGCAGATGGTAGGCTTTTATGTGTATATTAATCCACAAGCTGATCCACGGTTCTATCGCTAACGGTTCAATTTCTACGTCATACTGTGTGGGGTTAACCGACTAAAAGGGATAAGTGTCCATATCTATTGAACCAAGCAAGACAGAATCGATTTTATTTCTGCAGATGGTAGGTTTTTATGTGTATATTAATCCACAAGCTGATCCAAGGTTCTATCGTTAACGGTTCAATTTCTACGTCATACTGTGTGGGGTTAACCGACTAAAAGGGATAAGTGTCCATATCTATTGAACCAAGCAAGATAGAATCGATTTTGTTTTTGCAGATGGTAGGTTTTTATGTGTGTATTAATCCACAAGCTGATCCAAGGTTCTATCATTAACGGTTCAATTTCTACGTCATACTGTGTGGGGTTAACCGACTAAAAGGGATAAGTGTCCATATCTATTGAACCAAGCAAGACAGAATCGATTTTATTTCTGCAGATGGTAGGTTTTTATGTGTGTATTAATCCACAAGCTGATCCAAGGTTCTATCGTTAACGGTTCAATTTCTACGTCATACTGGGTGCGGTTAACCGACTAAAATGGATAAGTGTCCATATCTATTGAACCAAGAAAGACAGAATCGATTTTATTTCTGCAGATGGTAGGTTTTTATGTGTGTATTAATCCACAAGCTGATCCAAGGTTCTATCGTTAACGGTTCAATTTCTACGTCATACTGTGTGGGGTTAACCGACTAAAAGGGATAAGTGTCCATATCTATTGAACCAAGCAAGACAGAATCGATTTTATTTCTGCAGGTGGTAGGTTTTTATGTGTGTATTAATCCACAAGCTGATCCAAGCTTCTATCGCTAACGGTTCAATTTCTACGTCATACTGTGTGGGGTTAACCGACTAAAAGGGATAAGTGTCCATATCTATTGAACCAAGCAAGGTAGAATCGATTTTGTTTTTGGAGATGGTAGGTTTTTATGTATATATTAATCCACAAGCTGATCCAAGGTTCTATCATTAACGGTTCAATTTCTACGTCATACTGTGTGGGGTTAACCGACTAAAAGGGATAAGTGTCCATATCTATTGAACCAAGCAAGACAGAATCGATTTTATTTCTGCAGATGGTAGGTTTTTATGTGTGTATTAATCCACAAGCTGATCCAAGGTTCTATCGCTAACGGTTCAATTTCTACGTCATAAAAGGGATAAGTGTCCACATCTATTGAACCAAGCAAAATAGAATCGATTTTATTTTTGCAGATTATAGGTTTTTATGTGTATATTAATCCACAAGCTGATCCAAGGTTCTATCGCTAACGGTTCAATTTCTACATCATACTGTGTGGGGTTAACCGACTAAAAGGGATAAGTGTCCATATCTATTGAACCAAGCAAGATAGAATCGATTTTGTTTTTGCGGATGGTAGGTTTTTATGTGTATATTAATCCACAAGCTGATCCAAGGTTCTATCGTTAACGGTTCAATTTCTACGTCATACTGGGTGGGGTTAAACGACTAAAAGGGATAAGTGTCCATATCTATTGAACCAAGCAAGATAGAATCGATTTTGTTTTTGCAGATTATAGGCTTTTATGTGTATATTAATCCAAAAGCTGATCCAAGGTTCTATCGCTAACGGTTCAATTTCTACGTCATACTGCTTGGGGTTAACCGACTAAAAGGGATAAGTGTCCATATCTATTAAACCAAGCAAGATAGAATCGATTTTGTTTTTGCAGATTATAGGTTTTTATGTGTATATTAATCCGCAAGCTGATCCAAGGTTTTTTCGCTAACGGTTCAATTTCTACGTCATACTGTGTGGGGTGAACCGACTAAAAGGGATAAGTGTCCATATCTATTGAACCAAGCAAGATAGAATCGATTTTGTTTTTGCAGATGGTAGGCTTTTATGTGTATATTAATCCACAAGCTGACCCAAGGTTCTATCATTAACGGTTCAATTTCTACGTCATACTGTGTGGGGTTAACCGACTAAAAGGGATAAGTGTCCATATCTATTGAACCAAGCAAGACAGAATCGATTTTATTTCTGCAGATGGTAGGTTTTTATGTGTATATTAATCCACAAGCTGATCCAAGGTTCTATCGTTAACGGTTCAATTTCTACGTCATACTGTGTGGGGTTAACCGACTAAAAGGGATAAGTGTCCATATCTATTGAACCAAGAAAGACAGAATCGATTTTATTTCTGCAGATGGTAGGTTTTTATGTGTATATTAATCCACAAGCTGATCCAAGGTTCTATCGTTAACGGTTCAATTTCTACGTCATACTGTGTGGGGTTAACCGACTAAAAGGGATAAGTGTCCATATCTATTGAACCAAGCAAGATAGAATCGATTTTGTTTTTGCAGATGGTAGGTTTTTATGTGTATATTAATCCACAAGCTGATCCAAGGTTCTATCGTTAACGGTTCAATTTCTACGTCATACTGGGTGCGGTTAACCGACTAAAATGGATAAGTGTCCATATCTATTGAACCAAGCAAGATAGAATCGATTTTGTTTTTGCAGATGGTAGGTTTTTATGTGTATATTAATCCACAAGCTGATCCAAGGTTCTATCGTTAACGGTTCAATTTCTACGTCATACTGTGTGGGGTTAACCGACTAAAAGGGATAAGTGTCCATATCTATTGAACCAAGCAAGACAGAATCGATTTTATTTCTGCAGGTGGTAGGTTTTTATGTGTGTATTAATCCACAAGCTGATCCAAGCTTCTATCGCTAACGGTTCAATTTCTACGTCATACTGTGTGGGGTTAACCGACTAAAAGGGATAAGTGTCCATATCTATTGAACCAAGCAAGGTAGAATCGATTTTGTTTTTGGAGATGGTAGGTTTTTATGTATATATTAATCCACAAGCTGATCCAAGGTTCTATCATTAACGGTTCAATTTCTACGTCATACTGTGTGGGGTTAACCGACTAAAAGGGATAAGTGTCCATATCTATTGAACCAAGCAAGACAGAATCGATTTTATTTCTGCAGAAGGTATGTTTTTATGTGTGTATTAATCCACAAGCTGATCCACGGTTCTATCGCTAACGGTTCAATTTCTACGTCATAAAAGGGATAAGTGTCCACATCTATTGAACCAAGCAAAATAGAATCGATTTTATTTTTGCAGATTAAAGGTTTTTATGTGTATATTAATCCACAAGCTGATCCAAGGTTCTATCGCTAACGGTTCAATTTCTACGTCATACTGTGTGGGGTTAACCGACTAAAAGGGATAAGTGTCCATATCTATTGAACCAAGCAAGATAGAATCGATTTTGTTTTTGCAGATGGTAGGTTTTTATGTGTATATTAATCCACAAGCTGATCCAAGGTTCTATCGTTAACGGTTCAATTTCTACGTCATACTGGGTGGGGTTAAACGACTAAAAGGGATAAGTGTCCATATCTATTGAACCAAGCAAGATAGAATCGAATTTGTTTTTGCAGATGATAGGTTTTTATGTGTATATTAATCCACAAGCTGATCCACGGTTCTATCGCTAACGGTTCAATTTCTACGTCATACTGGGTAGGGTTAACCGACTAAAAGGGATAAGTGTCCATATCTATTGAACCAAGCAAGATAGAATCGATTTTGTTTTTGCAGATGGTAGGTTTTTATGTGTATATTAATCCACAAGCTGATCCAAGGTTCTATCGTTAACGGTTCAATTTCTACGTCATACTGTGTGGGGTTAACCGACTAAAAGGGATAAGTGTCCATATCTATTGAACCAAGCAAGACAGAATCGATTTTATTTCTGCAGATGGTAGGTTTTTATGTGTGTATTAATCCACAGGCTGGTCCAAGGTTCTATCGCTAACGGTTCAATTTCTACGTCATAAAAGGGATAAGTGTCCACATCTATTGAACCGAGCAAAATAGAATCGATTTTATTTTTGCAGATTATAGGTTTTTATGTGTATATTAATCCACAAGCTGATCCAAGGTTCTATCGCTAACGGTTCAATTTCTACATCATACTGTGTGGGGTTAACCGACTAAAAGGGATAAGTGTCCATATCTATTGAACCAAGCAAGATAGAATCGATTTTGTTTTTGCAGATTATAGGTTTTTATGTGTATATTAATCCGCAAGCTGATCCAAGGTTTTTTCGCTAACGGTTCAATTTCTACGTCATACTGTGTGGGGTTAACCGACTAAAAGGGATAAGTGTCCATATCTATTGAACCAAGCAAGACAGAATCGATTTTATTTCTGCAGATGGTAGGTTTTTATGTGTGTATTAATCCACAAGCTGATCCAAGGTTCTATCGCTAACGGTTCAATTTCTACGTCATAAAAGGGATAAGTGTCCACATCTATTGAACCAAGCAAAATAGAATCGATTTTATTTTTGCAGATTATAGGTTTTTATGTGTATATTAATCCACAAGCTGATCCAAGGTTCTATCGCTAACGGTTCAATTTCTACATCATACTGTGTGGGGTTAACCGACTAAAAGGGATAAGTGTCCATATCTATTGAACCAAGCAAGATAGAATCGATTTTGTTTTTGCGGATGGTAGGTTTTTATGTGTATATTAATCCACAAGCTGATCCAAGGTTCTATCGTTAACGGTTCAATTTCTACGTCATACTGGGTGGGGTTAAACGACTAAAAGGGATAAGTGTCCATATCTATTGAACCAAGCAAGATAGAATCGATTTTGTTTTTGCAGATTATAGGCTTTTATGTGTATATTAATCCAAAAGCTGATCCAAGGTTCTATCGCTAACGGTTCAATTTCTACGTCATACTGCTTGGGGTTAACCGACTAAAAGGGATAAGTGTCCATATCTATTAAACCAAGCAAGATAGAATCGATTTTGTTTTTGCAGATTATAGGTTTTTATGTGTATATTAATCCGCAAGCTGATCCAAGGTTTTTTCGCTAACGGTTCAATTTCTACGTCATACTGTGTGGGGTGAACCGACTAAAAGGGATAAGTGTCCATATCTATTGAACCAAGCAAGATAGAATCGATTTTGTTTTTGCAGATGGTAGGCTTTTATGTGTATATTAATCCACAAGCTGACCCAAGGTTCTATCATTAACGGTTCAATTTCTACGTCATACTGTGTGGGGTTAACCGACTAAAAGGGATAAGTGTCCATATCTATTGAACCAAGCAAGACAGAATCGATTTTATTTCTGCAGATGGTAGGTTTTTATGTGTATATTAATCCACAAGCTGATCCAAGGTTCTATCGTTAACGGTTCAATTTCTACGTCATACTGTGTGGGGTTAACCGACTAAAAGGGATAAGTGTCCATATCTATTGAACCAAGAAAGACAGAATCGATTTTATTTCTGCAGATGGTAGGTTTTTATGTGTATATTAATCCACAAGCTGATCCAAGGTTCTATCGTTAACGGTTCAATTTCTACGTCATACTGTGTGGGGTTAACCGACTAAAAGGGATAAGTGTCCATATCTATTGAACCAAGCAAGATAGAATCGATTTTGTTTTTGCAGATGGTAGGTTTTTATGTGTATATTAATCCACAAGCTGATCCAAGGTTCTATCGTTAACGGTTCAATTTCTACGTCATACTGGGTGCGGTTAACCGACTAAAATGGATAAGTGTCCATATCTATTGAACCAAGCAAGATAGAATCGATTTTGTTTTTGCAGATGGTAGGTTTTTATGTGTATATTAATCCACAAGCTGATCCAAGGTTCTATCGTTAACGGTTCAATTTCTACGTCATACTGTGTGGGGTTAACCGACTAAAAGGGATAAGTGTCCATATCTATTGAACCAAGCAAGACAGAATCGATTTTATTTCTGCAGGTGGTAGGTTTTTATGTGTGTATTAATCCACAAGCTGATCCAAGCTTCTATCGCTAACGGTTCAATTTCTACGTCATACTGTGTGGGGTTAACCGACTAAAAGGGATAAGTGTCCATATCTATTGAACCAAGCAAGGTAGAATCGATTTTGTTTTTGGAGATGGTAGGTTTTTATGTATATATTAATCCACAAGCTGATCCAAGGTTCTATCATTAACGGTTCAATTTCTACGTCATACTGTGTGGGGTTAACCGACTAAAAGGGATAAGTGTCCATATCTATTGAACCAAGCAAGACAGAATCGATTTTATTTCTGCAGAAGGTATGTTTTTATGTGTGTATTAATCCACAAGCTGATCCACGGTTCTATCGCTAACGGTTCAATTTCTACGTCATAAAAGGGATAAGTGTCCACATCTATTGAACCAAGCAAAATAGAATCGATTTTATTTTTGCAGATTAAAGGTTTTTATGTGTATATTAATCCACAAGCTGATCCAAGGTTCTATCGCTAACGGTTCAATTTCTACGTCATACTGTGTGGGGTTAACCGACTAAAAGGGATAAGTGTCCATATCTATTGAACCAAGCAAGATAGAATCGATTTTGTTTTTGCAGATGGTAGGTTTTTATGTGTATATTAATCCACAAGCTGATCCAAGGTTCTATCGTTAACGGTTCAATTTCTACGTCATACTGGGTGGGGTTAAACGACTAAAAGGGATAAGTGTCCATATCTATTGAACCAAGCAAGATAGAATCGAATTTGTTTTTGCAGATGATAGGTTTTTATGTGTATATTAATCCACAAGCTGATCCACGGTTCTATCGCTAACGGTTCAATTTCTACGTCATACTGGGTAGGGTTAACCGACTAAAAGGGATAAGTGTCCATATCTATTGAACCAAGCAAGATAGAATCGATTTTGTTTTTGCAGATGGTAGGTTTTTATGTGTATATTAATCCACAAGCTGATCCAAGGTTCTATCGTTAACGGTTCAATTTCTACGTCATACTGTGTGGGGTTAACCGACTAAAAGGGATAAGTGTCCATATCTATTGAACCAAGCAAGACAGAATCGATTTTATTTCTGCAGATGGTAGGTTTTTATGTGTGTATTAATCCACAGGCTGGTCCAAGGTTCTATCGCTAACGGTTCAATTTCTACGTCATAAAAGGGATAAGTGTCCACATCTATTGAACCGAGCAAAATAGAATCGATTTTATTTTTGCAGATTATAGGTTTTTATGTGTATATTAATCCACAAGCTGATCCAAGGTTCTATCGCTAACGGTTCAATTTCTACATCATACTGTGTGGGGTTAACCGACTAAAAGGGATAAGTGTCCATATCTATTGAACCAAGCAAGATAGAATCGATTTTGTTTTTGCAGATTATAGGTTTTTATGTGTATATTAATCCGCAAGCTGATCCAAGGTTTTTTCGCTAACGGTTCAATTTCTACGTCATACTGTGTGGGGTGAACCGACTAAAAGGGATAAGTGTCCATATCTATTGAACCAAGCAAGATAGAATCGATTTTGTTTTTGCAGATGGTAGGCTTTTATGTGTATATTAATCCACAAGCTGATCCAAGTTTCTACCATTAACGGTTCAATTTCTACGTCATACTGTGTGGGGTTAACCGACTAAAAGGGATAAGTGTCCATATCTATTGAACCAAGCAAGATAGAATCGAATTTGTTTTTGCAGATGATAGGTTTTTATGTGTATAATAATCCACAAGCTGATCCAAGGTTCTATCGCTAACGGTTCAATTTCTACGTCATACTGTGTGGGGTTAACCGACTAAAAGGGATAAGTGTCCATATCTATTGAACCAAGCAAGATAGAATCGATTTTGTTTTTGGAGATGGTAGGTTTTTATGTGTATATTAATCCACAAGCTGATCCAAGGTTCTATCATTAACGGTTCAATTTCTACGTCATACTGTGTGGGGTTAACCGACTAAAAGGGATAAGTGTCCATATCTATTGAACCAAGCAAGACAGAATCGATTTTATTTCTGCAGATGGTAGGTTTTTATGTGTGTATTAATCCACAAGCTGATCCAAGGTTCTATCGCTAACGGTTCAATTTCTACGTCATAAAAGGGATAAGTGTCCACATCTATTGAACCAAGCAAAATAGAATCGATTTTATTTTTGCAGATTATAGGTTTTTATGTGTATATTAATCCACAAGCTGATCCAAGGTTCTATCGCTAACGGTTCAATTTCTACATCATACTGTGTGGGGTTAACCGACTAAAAGGGATAAGTGTCCATATCTATTGAACCAAGCAAGATAGAATCGATTTTGTTTTTGCGGATGGTAGGTTTTTATGTGTATATTAATCCACAAGCTGATCCAAGGTTCTATCGTTAACGGTTCAATTTCTACGTCATACTGGGTGGGGTTAAACGACTAAAAGGGATAAGTGTCCATATTTATTGAACCAAGCAAGATAGAATCGATTTTGTTTTTGCAGATTATAGGCTTTTATGTGTATATTAATCCAAAAGCTGATCCAAGGTTCTATCGCTAACGGTTCAATTTCTACGTCATACTGCTTGGGGTTAACCGACTAAAAGGGATAAGTGTCCATATCTATTAAACCAAGCAAGATAGAATCGATTTTGTTTTTGCAGATTATAGGTTTTTATGTGTATATTAATCCGCAAGCTGATCCAAGGTTTTTTCGCTAACGGTTCAATTTCTACGTCATACTGTGTGGGGTGAACCGACTAAAAGGGATAAGTGTCCATATCTATTGAACCAAGCAAGATAGAATCGATTTTGTTTTTGCAGATGGTAGGCTTTTATGTGTATATTAATCCACAAGCTGACCCAAGGTTCTATCATTAACGGTTCAATTTCTACGTCATACTGTGTGGGGTTAACCGACTAAAAGGGATAAGTGTCCATATCTATTGAACCAAGCAAGACAGAATCGATTTTATTTCTGCAGATGGTAGGTTTTTATGTGTGTATTAATCCACAAGCTGATCCAAGGTTCTATCGCTAACGGTTCAATTTCTACGTCATAAAAGGTATAAGTGTCCACATCTATTGAACCAAGCAAAATAGAATCGATTTTATTTTTGCAGATTATAGGTTTTTATGTGTATATTAATCCACAAGCTGATCCAAGGTTCTATCGCTAACGGTTCAATTTCTACGTCATACTGTGTGGGGTTAACCGACTAAAAGGGATAAGTGTCCATATATATTGAACCAAGCAAGATAGAATCGATTTTGTTTTTGCAGATGATAGGTTTTTATGTGTATATTAATCCACAAGCCGATCCAAGGTTCTATCGCTAACGGTTCAATTTCTACGTCATACTGGGTGGGGTTAACCGACTAATAGGGATAAGTGTCTATATCTATTGAACCAAGCAAGGTAGAATCGAATTTATTTTTGCAGATGGTAGGTTTTTATGTGCATATTAATCCACAAGCTGATCCAAGGTTCTATCGCTAACGGTTCAATTTCTACGTCAAACTGGGTGAGGTTAACCGACTAAAAGGGATAAGTGTCCATATCTATTGAACCAAGCAAGACAGAATCGATTTTATTTTTGCAGATGGTAGGCTTTTATGTGTATATTAATCCAAATGCTGACCCAAGGTTCTATCGCTAACGGTTTAATTTCTATGTCATACTGGGTGGGGTTAACCGACTAAAAGGGATAAGTGTCCATATCTATTGAACCAAGCAAGATAGAATCGATTTTGTTTTTGCATATGATAGGTTTTTACGTGTATATTAATCCACAAGCCCACCCAAGGTTCTATCGCTAACGGTTCAATTTCTACGTCATACTGGGTGGGGTTAACCGACTAATAGGGATAAGTGTCTATATCTATTGAACCAAGCAAGGTAGAATCGAATTTATTTTTGCAGATGGTAGGCTTTTATGTGTGTATTAATCCACAAGCTGATCCAAGGTTCTATCGCTAACGGTTCAATTTCTACGTCATAAAAGGGATAAGTGTCCACATCTATTGAACCAAGCAAAATAGAATCGATTTTATTTTTGCAGATTATAGGTTTTTATGTGTATATTAATCCACAAGCTGATCCAAGGTTCTATCGCTAACGGTTCAATTTCTACATCATACTGTGTGGGGTTAACCGACTAAAAGGGATAAGTGTCCATATCTATTGAACCAAGCAAGATAGAATCAATTTTGTTTTTGCGGATGGTAGGTTTTTATGTGTATATTAATCCACAAGCTGATCCAAGGTTCTATCGTTAACGGTTCAATTTCTACGTCATACTGGGTGGGGTTAAACGACTAAAAGGGATAAGTGTCCATATCTATTGAACCAAGCAAGATAGAATCGATTTTGTTTTTGCAGATTATAGGCTTTTATGTGTATATTAATCCACAAGCCCACCCAAGGTTCTATCGCTAACGGTTCAATTTCTACGTCATACTGGGTGGGGTTAACCGACTAATAGGGATAAGTGTCTATATCTATTGAACCAAGCAAGGTAGAATCGAATTTATTTTTGCAGATGGTAGGTTTTTATGTGCATATTAATCCGCAAGCTGATCCAAGGTTTTTTCGCTAACGGTTCAATTTCTACGTCATACTGTGTGGGGTGAACCGACTAAAAGGGATAAGTGTCCATATCTATTGAACCAAGCAAGATAGAATCGATTTTGTTTTTGCAGATTGTAGGCTTTTATGTGTATATTAATCCACAAGCTGATCCAAGGTTCTATCATTAACGGTTCAATTTCTACGTCATACTGTGTGGGGTTAACCGACTAAAAGGGATAAGTGTCCATATCTATTGAACCAAGCAAGATAGAATCGATTTTGTTTTTGCAGATTATAGGCTTTTATGTGTATATTAATCCACAAGCCCACCCAAGGTTCTATCGCTAACGGTTCAATTTCTACGTCATACTGGGTGGGGTTAACCGACTAATAGGGATAAGTGTCCATATCTATTGAACCAAGCAAGATAGAATCGATTTTGTTTTTGCAGATTATAGGCTTTTATGTGTATATTAATCCACAAGCCCACCCAAGGTTCTATCGCTAACGGTTCAATTTCTACGTCATACTGGGTGGGGTTAACCGACTAATAGGGATAAGTGTCCATATCTATTGAACCAAGCAAGATAGAATCGATTTTGTTTTTGCAGGTTATAGGTTTTTATGTGTATATTAATCCGCAAGCTGATCCAAGGTTTTTTCGCTAACGGTTCAATTTCTACGTCATACTGTGTGGGGTGAACCGACTAAAAGGGATAAGTGTCCATATCTATTGAACCAAGCAAGATAGAATCGATTTTGTTTTTGCAGATTGTAGGCTTTTATGTGTATATTAATCCACAAGCTGATCCAAGGTTCTATCGTTAACGGTTCAATTTCTACGTCATACTGGGTGGGGTTAAACGACTAAAAGGGATAAGTGTCCATATCTATTGAACCAAGCAAGATAGAATCGATTTTGTTTTTGCAGATTATAGGCTTTTATGTGTATATTAATCCACAAGCCCACCCAAGGTTCTATCGCTAACGGTTCAATTTCTACGTCATACTGGGTGGGGTTAACCGACTAATAGGGATAAGTGTCCATATCTATTGAACCAAGCAAGATAGAATCGATTTTGTTTTTGCAGGTTATAGGTTTTTATGTGTATATTAATCCGCAAGCTGATCCAAGGTTTTTTCGCTAACGGTTCAATTTCTACGTCATACTGTGTGGGGTGAACCGACTAAAAGGGATAAGTGTCCATATCTATTGAACCAAGCAAGATAGAATCGATTTTGTTTTTGCAGATTGTAGGCTTTTATGTGTATATTAATCCACAAGCTGATCCAAGGTTCTATCATTAACGGTTCAATTTCTACGTCATACTGTGTGGGGTTAACCGACTAAAAGGGATAAGTGTCCATATCTATTGAACCAAGCAAGATAGAATCGATTTTGTTTTTGCAGATGATAGGTTTTTATGTGTATATTAATCCACAAGCCGATCCAAGGTTCTATCGCTAACGGTTCAATTTCTACGTCATACTGGGTGGGGTTAACCGACTAATAGGGATAAGTGTCTATATCTATTGAACCAAGCAAGGTAGAATCGAATTTATTTTTGCAGATGGTAGGTTTTTATGTGCATATTAATCCACAAGCTGATCCAAGGTTCTATCGCTAACGGTTCAATTTCTACGTCAAACTGGGTGAGGTTAACCGACTAAAAGGGATAAGTGTCCATATCTATTGAACCAAGCAAGACAGAATCGATTTTATTTTTGCAGATGGTAGGCTTTTATGTGTATATTAATCCAAAAGCTGACCCAAGGTTCTATCGCTAACGGTTCAATTTCTACGTCATACTGGGTGGGGTTAACCGACTAAAAGGGATAAGTGTCCATATCTATTGAACCAAGCAAGATAGAATCGATTTTGTTTTTGCAGATGATAGGTTTTTACGTGTATATTAATCCACAAGCCCACCCAAGGTTCTATCGCTAACGGTTCAATTTCTACGTCATACTGGGTGGGGTTAACCGACTAATAGGGATAAGTGTCTATATCTATTGATCCAAGCAAGGTAGAATCGAATTTATTTTTGCAGATGGTAGGCTTTTATGTGCATATTAATACACAAGCTGATCCAAGGTTCTATCACTAACGGTTCAATTTCTACGTCAAACTGGGTGAGGTTAACCAACTAAAAGGGATAAGTGTCCATATCTATTGAACCAAGCAAAACAGAATCGATTTTGTTTTTGCAGATTATAGGTTTTTATGTGTATATTAATCCACAAGCTGATCCAAGGTTTTTTCGCTAACGGTTCAATTTCTACGTCATACTGTGTGGGGTTAACCGACTAAAAGGGATAAGTGTCCATATCTATTGAACCAAGCAAGATAGAATCGATTTTGTTTTTGCAAATTATAGGTTTTTATGTGTATATTAATCCACAAGCTGATCCAAGGTTTTTTCGCTAACGGTTCAATTTCTACGTCATACTGTGTGGGGTTAACCGACTAAAAGGGATAAGCGTCCATATCTATTGAACCAAGCAAAATAGAATCGATTTTGTTTTTGCAGATGGTAGGTTTTTATGTGTATATTAATCCACAAGCTGATCCCAGGTTCTATCATTAACGGTTCAATTTCTACGTCATACTGTGTGGGGTTAACCGACTAAAAGGGATAAGTGTCCATATCTATTGAACCAAGCAAGACAGAATCGATTTTATTTCTGCAGATGGTAGGTTTTTATGTGCATATTAATCCACAAGCTGATCCAAGGTTCTATCGCTAACGGTTCAATTTCTACGTCATACTGTGTGGGGTTAACCGACTAAAAGGGATAAGTGTCCATATCTATTGAACCAAGCTAGATAGAATCGATTTTGTTTTTGCAGATGATAGGTTTTTATGTGTATATTAATCCACAAGCCGATCCAAGGTTCTATCGCTAACGGTTCAATTTCTACGTCATACTGGGTGGGGTTAACCGACTAAAAGGGATAAGTGTCCATATCTATTGAACCAAGCAAGGCAGAATTGATTTTATTTCTGCAGATGGTAGGTTTTTATGTGTGTATTAATCCACAAGCTGATCCAAGGTTCTATCGCTAACGGTTCAATTTCTACGTCATAAAAGGGATAAGTGTCCACATCTATTGAACCAAGCAAAATAGAATCGATTTTATTTTTGCAGATTATAGGTTTTTATGTGTATATTAATCCACAAGCTGATCCAAGGTTCTATCGCTAACGGTTCAATTTCTACGTCATACTGTGTGGGGTTAACCGACTATAAGGGATAAGTGTCCATATCTATTGAACCAAGCTAGATAGAATCGATTTTGTTTTTGCAGATGATAGGTTTTTATGTGTATTAATCCACAAGCTGATCCAAGGTTCTATCGCTAACGGTTCAATTTCTACGTCATACTGTGTGGGGTTAACCGACTAAAAGGGATAAGTGTCCATATCTATTGAACCAAGCTAGATAGAATCGATTTTGTTTTTGCAGATGATAGGTTTTTATGTGTGTATTAATCCACAAGCCGATCCAAGGTTCTATCGCTAACGGTTCAATTTCTACGTCATACTGGGTGGGGTTAACCGACTAATAGGGATAAGTGTCTATATCTATTGAACCAAGCAAGGTAGAATCGAATTTATTTTTGCCGATGGTTGGTTTTTATGTGCAATTTATTCCACAAGCTGATCCAAGGTTCTATCGCTAACGGTTCAATTTCTACGTCAAACTGGGTGGGGTTAACCGACTAAAAGGGATAAGTGTCCATATCTATTGAACCAAGCAAGACAGAATCGATTTTATTTTTGCAGACGGTAGGTTTTTATGTGTATATTAATCCACAAGCCGATCCAAGGTTCTATCGTTAACGGTTCAATTTCTACGTCATACTGTGTGGGGTTAACCGACTAAAAGGGATAAGTGTCCATATCTATTGAACCAAGCAAGACAGAATTGATTTTATTTCTGCGGATGGTAGGTTTTTATGTGTGTATTAATCCACAAGCTGATCCAAGGTTCTATCGCTAACGGTTCAATTTCTACTTCATACTGGGTGGGGTTATCCGACTAAAAGGGATAAGTGTCCATATCTATTGAACCAAGCAAGACAGAATCGATTTTATTTTTGCAGACGGTAGGTTTTTATGTGTGTATTAATCCACAAGCCGATCCAAGGTTCTATCGTTAACGGTTCAATTTCTACGTCATACTGTGTGGGGTTAACCGACTAAAAGGGATAAGTGTCCATATCTATTGAACCAAGCAAGATAGAATCGATTTTATTTTTGCAGGCGGTAGGTTTTTATGTGTATATTAATCCACAAGCCGATCCAAGGTTCTATCGTTAACGGTTCAATTTCTACGTCATACTGTGTGGGGTTAACCGACTAAAAGGGATAAGTGTCCATATCTATTGAACCAAGCAAGATAGAATCGATTTTATTTTTGCAGATTATAGGTTTTTAAGTGTATATTAATCCACAAGATGATCAAAGGTTCTATCGTTAACGGTTAAATTTCTACGTCCTACCGTGTGGGGTTAAACGACTAAAAGGGATAAGTGTCCATATCTATTGAACCAAGCAAGATAGAATCGATTTTGTTTTTGCAGACGGTAGGTTTTTATATGTATATTAATCCACAAGCCGATCCAAGGTTCTATCGTTAACGGTTCAATTTCTACGTCATACTGTGTGGGGTTAACCGACTAAAAGGGATAAGTGTCCATATCTATTGAACCAAGCAAGACAGAATTGATTTTATTTCTGCAGATGGTAGGTTTTTATGTGTGTATTAATCCACAAGCTGATCCAAGGTTCTATCGCTAACGGTTCAATTTCTACTTCATACTGGGTGGGGTTATCCGACTAAAAGGGATAAGTGTCCATATCTATTGAACCAAGAAAGATAGAATCGATTTTATTTTTGCAGATTATAGGTTTTTAAGTGTATATTAATCCACAAGATGATCAAAGGTTCTATCGTTAACGGTTAAATTTCTACGTCCTACCGTGTGGGGTTAAACGACTAAAAGGGATAAGTGTCCATATCTATTGAACCAAGCAAGATAGAATCGATTTTGTTTTTGCAGACGGTAGGTTTTTATGTGTATATTAATCCACAAGCCGATCCAAGGTTCTATCGTTAACGGTTCAATTTCTACGTCATACTGTGTGGGGTTAACCGACTAAAAGGGATAAGTGTCCATATCTATTGAACCAAGCAAGACAGAATTGATTTTATTTCTGCAGATGGTAGGTTTTTATGTGTGTATTAATCCACAAGCTTATCCAAGGTTCTATCGTTAACGGTTCAATTTCTACGTCATACTGTGTGGGGTTAACCGACTAAAAGGGATAAGTGTCCATATCTATTGAACCAAGCAAGACAGAATCGATTTTATTTCTGCAGGTGGTAGGTTTTTATGTGTGTATTAATCCACAAGCTGATCCAAGCTTCTATCGCTAACGGTTCAATTTCTACGTCATAAAATGGATAAGTGTCCACATCTATTGAACCAAGCAAAATAGAATCGATTTTATTTTTGCAGATTATATGTTTTTATGTGTATATTAATCCACAAGCTGATTCAAGGTTCTATCGCTAACGGTTCAATTTCTACGTCATACTGTGTGGGGTTAACCGACTAAAAGGGATAAGTGTCCATATCTATTGAACCAAGCAAGATAGAATCGATTTTATTTTTGCAGATTATAGGTTTTTATGTGTATATTAATCCACAAGCTGATCCAAGGTTCTATCGCTAACGGTTCAATTTCTACTTCATACTGGGTGGGGTTATCCGACTAAAAGGGATAAGTGTCCATATCTATTGAACCAAGCAAGATAGAATCGATTTTATTTTTGCAGGTTATAGGTTTTTAAGTGTATATTAATCCACAAGCTGATCCAAGGTTCTATCATTAACGGTTACATTTCTACGTCCTTCCGTGTGGGGTTAACCGACTAAAAGGGATAAGTGTCCATATCTTTTGAACCAAGCAAGATAGAATCGAATTTGTTTTTGCAGATGATAGGTTTTTATGTGTATATTAATCTACAAGCTGATCCAAGGTTCTATCGCTAACGGTTCAATTTCTACGTCATATTGGGTGGGGTTAACCGACTAAAAGGGATAAGTGTCCATATCTATTGAACCAAGCAAGATAGAATCGAATTTGTTTTTGCAGATGATAGGTTTTTATGTGTATATTAATCCACAAGCTGATCCAAGGTTCTATCGCTAACGGTTCAATTTCTACGTCATATTGGGTGGGGTTAACCGACTAAAAGGGATAAGTGTCCATATCTATTGAACCAAGCAAGACAGAATCGATTTTATTTCTGCAGGTGGTAGGTTTTTATGTGTATTAATCCACAAGCTGATCCAAGCTTCTATCGCTAAAGGTTCAATTTCTACGTCATAAAATGGATAAGAGTCCACATCTATTGAACCAAGCAAAATAGAATCGCTTTTATTTTTGCAGATTATATGTTTTTATGTGTATATTAATCCACAAGCTGATTCAAGGTTCTATCGCTAGCGGTTCAATTTCTACGTCATACTGTGTGGGGTTAACCGACTAAAAGGGATAAGTGTCCATATCTATTGAACCAAGCAAGATAGAATCGATTTTATTTTTGCAGATTATAGGTTTTTATGTGTATATTAATCCACAAGCTGATCCAAGGTTCTATCGCTAACGGTTCAATTTCTACGTCATACTGTGTGGGGTTAACCGACTAAAAGGGATAAGTGTCCATATCTTTTGAACCAAGCAAGATAGAATCGAATTTGTTTTTGCAGATGATAGGTTTTTATGTGTATATTAATCTACAAGCTGATCCAAGGTTCTATCGCTAACGGTTCAATTTCTACGTCATATTGGGTGGGGTTAACCGACTAAAAGGGATAAGTGTCCATATCTATTGAACCAAGCAAGATAGAATCGAATTTGTTTTTGCAGATGATAGGTTTTTATGTGTATATTAATCCACAAGCTGATCCAAGGTTCTATCGCTAACGGTTCAATTTCTACGTCATATTGGGTGGGGTTAACCGACTAAAAGGGATAAGTGTCCATATCTATTGAACCAAGCAAGACAGAATCGATTTTATTTCTGCAGGTGGTAGGTTTTTATGTGTGTATTAATCCACAAGCTGATCCAAGCTTCTATCGCTAACGGTTCAATTTCTACGTCATAAAATGGATAAGTGTCCACATCTATTGAACCAAGCAAAATAGAATCGATTTTATTTTTGCAGATTATATATTTTTATGTGTATATTAATCCACAAGCTGATTCAAGGTTCTATCGCTAACGGTTCAATTTCTACGTCATATTGGGTGGGGTTAACCGACTAAAAGGGATAAGTGTCCATATCTATTGAACCAAGCAAGATAGAATCGATTTTGTTTTTGCAGATGGTAGGTTTTTATGTGTGTATTAATCAACAAGCTTATCCAAGGTTCTATCGTTAACGGTTCAATTCCTACGTCATACTGTGTGGGGTTAACCGACTAAAAGGGATAAGTGTCCATATCTATTGAACCAAGCAAGACAGAATCGATTTTATTTCTGCAGGTGGTAGGTTTTTATGTGTGTATTAATCCACAAGCTGATCCAAGCTTCTATCGCTAACGGTTCAATTTCTACGTCATAAAATGGATAAGTGTCCACATCTATTGAACCAAGCAAAATAGAATCGATTTTATTTTTGCAGATTATATGTTTTTTTGTGTATATTAATCCACAAGCTGACTCAAGGTTCTATCGCTAACGGTTCAATTTCTACGTCATACTGTGTGGGGTTAACCGACTAAAAGGGATAAGTGTCCATATCTATTGAACCAAGCAAGACAGAATTGATTTTATTTCTGCAGATGGTAGGTTTTTATGTGTGTATTAATCCACAAGCTGATCCAAGGTTCTATCGCTAACGGTTCAATTTCTACTTCATACTGGGTGGGGTTATCCGACTAAAAGGGATAAGTGTCCATATCTATTGAACCGAGCAAGATAGAATCGATTTTATTTTTGCAGATTATAGGTTTTTAAGTGTATATTAATCCACAAGCTGATCCAAGGTTCTATCGTTAACGGTTAAATTTCTACGTCCTACCGTGTGGGGTTAACCGACTAAAAGGGATAAGTGTCCATATCTATTGAACCAAGCAAGATAGAATCGATTTTGTTTTTGCAGACGGTAGGTTTTTATGTGTATATTAATCCACAAGCCGATCCAAGGTTCTATCGTTAACGGTTCAATTTCTACGTCATACTGTGTGGGGTTAACCGACTAAAAGGGATAAGTGTCCATATCTATTGAACCAAGCAAGACAGAATTGATTTTATTTCTGCAGATGGTAGGTTTTTATGTGTGTATTAATCCACAAGCTTATCCAAGGTTCTATCGTTAACGGTTCAATTTCTACGTAATACTGTGTGGGGTTAACCGACTAAAAGGGATAAGTGTCCATATCTATTGAACCAAGCAAGACAGAATCGATTTTATTTCTGCAGGTGGTAGGTTTTTATGTGTGTATTAATCCACAAGCTGATTCAAGCTTCTATCGCTAACGGTTCAATTTCTACGTCATAAAATGGATAAGTGTCCACATCTATTGAACCAAGCAAAATAGAATCGATTTTATTTTTGCAGATTATATGTTTTTATGTGTATATTAATCCACAAGCTGATTCAAGGTTCTATCGCTAACGGTTCAATTTCTACGTCATACTGTGTGGGGTTAACCGACTAAAAGGGATAAGTGTCCATATCTATTGAACCAAGCAAGATAGAAACGAATTTGTTTTTGCAGATGATAGGTTTTTATGTGTATATTAATCCACAAGCTGATCCAAGGTTCTATCGCTAACGGTTCAATTTCTACGTCATATTGGGTGGGGTTAACCGACTAAAAGGGATAAGTGTCCATATCTATTGAACCAAGCAAGATAGAATCGATTTTGTTTTTGCAGATGGTAGGTTTTTATGTGTGTATTAATCCACAAGCTTATCCAAGGTTCTATCGTTAACGGTTCAATTTCTACGTCATACTGTGTGGGGTTAACCGACTAAAAGGGATAAGTGTCCATGTCTATTGAACCAAGCAAGACAGAATCGATTTTATTTCTGCAGGTGGTAGGTTTTTATGTGTGTATTAATCCACAAGCTGATCCAAGGTTCTATCGCTAACGGTTCAATTTCTACGTCATACTGTGTGGGGTTAACCGACTAAAAGGGATAAGTGTCCATATCTATTGAACCAAGCAAGACAGAATCGATTTTGTTTTTGCAGATGGTAGGTTTTTATGTGTATATTAATCCACAAGCTGATCCAAGGTTCTATCGCTAACGGTTCAATTTCTACGTCATATTGGGTGGGGTTAACCGACTAAAAGGGATAAGTGTCCATATCTATTGAACCAAGCAAGATATAATCGATTTTATTTCTGCAGGTGGTAGGTTTTTATGTGTGTATTAATCCACAAGCTGATCCAAGCTTCTATCGCTAACGGTTCAATTTCTACGTCATAAAATGAATAAGTGTCCACATCTATTGAACCAAGCAAAATAGAATCGATTTTATTTTTGCAGATAATATGTTTTTATGTGTATATTAATCCACAAGCTGATTCAAGGTTCTATCGCTAACGGTTCAATTTCTACGTCATACTGTGTGGGGTTAACCGACTAAAAGGGATAAGTGTCCATATCTATTGAACCAAGCAAGATAGAATCGATTTTGTTTTTGCAGATGGTAGGTTTTTATGTGTATATTAATCCACAAGCTGATCCAAGGTTCTATCGCTAACGGTTCAATTTCTACGTCATATTGGGTGGGGTTAACCGACTAAAAGGGATAAGTGTCCATATCTATTGAACCAAGCAAGGTAGAATCGATTTTGTTTTTGCAGATGGTAGGTTTTTATGTGTGTATTAATCCACAAGCTGATCCAAGGTTCTATCGCTAACGGTTCAATTTCTACGTCATACTGTGTGGGGTTAACCGACTAAAAGGGATAAGTGTCCATATCTATTGAACCAAGCAAGACAGAATCGATTTTATTTCTGCAGGTGGTAGGTTTTTATGTGTGTATTAATCCACAAGCTGATCCAAGCTTCTATCGCTAACGGTTCAATTTCTACGTTATAAAATGGATAAGTGTCCACATCTATTGAACCAAGCAAAATAGAATCGATTTTATTTTTGCAGATTATATATTTTTATGTGTATATTAATCCACAAGCTGATTCAAGGTTCTATCGCTAACGGTTCAATTTCTGCGTCATACTGTGTGGGGTTAACCGACTAAAAGGGATAAGTGTCCATATCTATTGAACCAAGCAAGATAGAACCGATTTTATGTTTGCAGATTATAGGTTTTTATGTGTATATTAATCCACAAGCTGATCCAAGGTTCTATCGCTAACGGTTCAATTTCTACTTCATACTGGGTGGGGTTATCCGACTAAAAGGGATAAGTGTCCATATCTATTGAACCAAGCAAGATAGAATCGATTTTATTTTTTCAGATTATAGGTTTTTAAGTGTACATTAATCCACAAGCTGATCCAAGGTTCTATCGTTAACGGTTAAATTTCTACGTCCTACCGTGTGGGGTTAACCGACTAAAAGGGATAAGTGTCCATATCTATTGAACCAAGCAAGATAGAATCGAATTTGTTTTTGCAGATGATAGGTTTTTATGTGTATATTAATCCACAAGCTGATCCAAGGTTCTATCGCTAACGGTTCAATTTCTACGTCATATTGGGTGGGGTTAACCGACTAAAAGGGATAAGTGTCCATATCTATTGAACCAAGCAAGATAGAATCGATTTTGTTTTTGCAGATGGTAGGTTTTTATGTGTGTTTTAATCCACAAGCTTATCCAAGGTTCTATCGTTAACGGTTCAATTTCTACGTCATACTGTGTGGGGTTAACCGACTAAAAGGGATAAGTGTCCATATCTATTGAACCAAGCAAGATAGAATCGATTTTATTTTTGCAGATTATAGGTTTTTATGTGTATATTAATCCACAAGCTGATCCAAGGTTCTATCGCTAACGGTTCAATTTCTACGTCATACTGTGTGGGGTTAACCGACTAAAAGGGATAAGTGTCCATATCTATTGAACCAAGCAAGACAGAATCGATTTTATTTCTGCAGGTGGTAGGTTTTTATGTGTGTATTAATCCACAAGCTGATCCAAGCTTCTATCGCTAACGGTTCAATTTCTACGTCATAAAATGGATAAGTGTCCACATCTATTGAACCAAGCAAAATAGAATCGATTTTATTTTTGCAGATTATATATTTTTATGTGTATATTAATCCACAAGCTGATTCAAGGTTCTATCGCTAACGGTTCAATTTCTACGTCATATTGGGTGGGGTTAACCGACTAAAAGGGATAAGTGTCCATATCTATTGAACCAAGCAAGATAGAATCGATTTTGTTTTTGCAGATGGTAGGTTTTTATGTGTGTATTAATCAACAAGCTTATCCAAGGTTCTATCGTTAACGGTTCAATTCCTACGTCATACTGTGTGGGGTTAACCGACTAAAAGGGATAAGTGTCCATATCTATTGAACCAAGCAAGACAGAATCGATTTTATTTCTGCAGGTGGTAGGTTTTTATGTGTGTATTAATCCACAAGCTGATCCAAGCTTCTATCGCTAACGGTTCAATTTCTACGTCATAAAATGAATAAGTGTCCACATCTATTGAACCAAGCAAAATAGAATCGATTTTATTTTTGCAGATTATATGTTTTTTTGTGTATATTAATCCACAAGCTGACTCAAGGTTCTATCGCTAACGGTTCAATTTCTACGTCATACTGTGTGGGGTTAACCGACTAAAAGGGATAAGTGTCCATATCTATTGAACCAAGCAAGACAGAATTGATTTTATTTCTGCAGATGGTAGGTTTTTATGTGTGTATTAATCCACAAGCTGATCCAAGGTTCTATCGCTAACGGTTCAATTTCTACTTCATACTGGGTGGGGTTATCCGACTAAAAGGGATAAGTGTCCATATCTATTGAACCGAGCAAGATAGAATCGATTTTATTTTTGCAGATTATAGGTTTTTAAGTGTATATTAATCCACAAGCTGATCCAAGGTTCTATCGTTAACGGTTAAATTTCTACGTCCTACTGTGTGGGGTTAACCGACTAAAAGGGATAAGTGTCCATATCTATTGAACCAAGCAAGATAGAATCGATTTTGTTTTTGCAGACGGTAGGTTTTTATGTGTATATTAATCCACAAGCCGATCCAAGGTTCTATCGTTAACGGTTCAATTTCTACGTCATACTGTGTGGGGTTAACCGACTAAAAGGGATAAGTGTCCATATCTATTGAACCAAGCAAGACAGAATTGATTTTATTTCTGCAGATGGTAGGTTTTTATGTGTGTATTAATCCACAAGCTTATCCAAGGTTCTATCGTTAACGGTTCAATTTCTACGTAATACTGTGTGGGGTTAACCGACTAAAAGGGATAAGTGTCCATATCTATTGAACCAAGCAAGACAGAATCGATTTTATTTCTGCAGGTGGTAGGTTTTTATGTGTGTATTAATCCACAAGCTGATCCAAGCTTCTATCGCTAACGGTTCAATTTCTACGTCATAAAATGGATAAGTGTCCACATCTATTGAACCAAGCAAAATAGAATCGATTTTATTTTTGCAGATTATATGTTTTTATGTGTATATTAATCCACAAGCTGATTCAAGGTTCTATCGCTAACGGTTCAATTTCTACGTCATACTGTGTGGGGTTAACCGACTAAAATGGATAAGTGTCCATATCTATTGAACCAAGCAAGATAGAATCGAATTTGTTTTTGCAGATGATAGGTTTTTATGTGTATATTAATCCACAAGCTGATCCAAGGTTCTATCGCTAACGGTTCAATTTCTACGTCATATTGGGTGGGGTTAACCGACTAAAAGGGATAAGTGTCCATATCTATTGAACCAAGCAAGATAGAATCGATTTTGTTTTTGCAGATGGTAGGTTTTTATGTGTGTATTAATCCACAAGCTTATCCAAGGTTCTATCGTTAACGGTTCAATTTCTACGTCATACTGTGTGGGGTTAACCGACTAAAAGGGATAAGTGTCCATATCTATTGAACCAAGCAAGACAGAATCGATTTTATTTCTGCAGGTGGTAGGTTTTTATGTGTGTATTAATCCACAAGCTGATCCAAGGTTCTATCGCTAACGGTTCAATTTCTACGTCATACTGTGTGGGGTTAACCGACTAAAAGGGATAAGTGTCCATATCTATTGAACCAAGCAAGACAGAATCGATTTTGTTTTTGCAGATGGTAGGTTTTTATGTGTATATTAATCCACAAGCTGATCCAAGGTTCTATCGCTAACGGTTCAATTTCTACGTCATATTGGGTGGGGTTAACCGACTAAAAGGGATAAGTGTCCATATCTATTGAACCAAGCAAGATAGAATCGATTTTATTTCTGCAGGTGGTAGGTTTTTATGTGTGTATTAATCCACAAGCTGACCCAAGCTTCTATCGCTAACGGTTCAATTTCTACGTCATAAAATGAATAAGTGTCCACATCTATTGAACCAAGCAAAATAGAATCGATTTTATTTTTGCAGATTATATGTTTTTATGTGTATATTAATCCACAAGCTGATTCAAGGTTCTATCGCTAACGGTTCAATTTCTACGTCATACTGTGTGGGGTTAACCGACTAAAAGGGATAAGTGTCCATATCTATTGAACCAAGCAAGATAGAATCGATTTTGTTTTTGCAGATGGTAGGTTTTTATGTGTATATTAATCCACAAGCTGATCCAAGGTTCTATCGCTAACGGTTCAATTTCTACGTCATATTGGGTGGGGTTAACCGAATAAAAGGGATAAGTGTCCATATCTATTGAACCAAGCAAGATAGAATCGATTTTGTTTTTGCAGATGGTAGGTTTTTATGTGTGTATTAATCCACAAGCTGATCCAAGGTTCTATCGCTAACGGTTCAATTTCTACGTCATACTGTGTGGGGTTAACCGACTAAAAGGGATAAGTGTCCATATCTATTGAACCAAGCAAGACAGAATCGATTTTATTTCTGCAGGTGGTAGGTTTTTATGTGTGTATTAATCCACAAGCTGATCCAAGCTTCTATCACTAACGGTTCAATTTCTACGTTATAAAATGGATAAGTGTCCACATCTATTGAACCAAGCAAAATAGAATCGATTTTATTTTTGCAGATTATATATTTTTATGTGTATATTAATCCACAAGCTGATTCAAGGTTCTATCGCTAACGGTTCAATTTCTACGTCATACTGTGTGGGGTTAACCGACTAAAAGGGATAAGTGTCCATATCTATTGAACCAAGCAAGATAGAACCGATTTTATGTTTGCAGATTATAGGTTTTTATGTGTATATTAATCCACAAGCTGATCCAAGGTTCTATCGCTAACGGTTCAATTTCTACTTCATACTGGGTGGGGTTATCCGACTAAAAGGGATAAGTGTCCATATCTATTGAACCAAGCAAGATAGAATCGATTTTATTTTTGCAGATTATAGGTTTTTAAGTGTACATTAATCCACAAGCTGATCCAAGGTTCTATCGTTAACGGTTAAATTTCTACGTCCTACCGTGTGGGGTTAACCGACTAAAAGGGATAAGTGTCCATATCTATTGAACCAAGCAAGATAGAATCGAATTTGTTTTTGCAGATGATAGGTTTTTATTTGTATATTAATCCACAAGCTGATCCAAGGTTCTATCGCTAACGGTTCAATTTCTACGTCATATTGGGTGGGGTTAACCGACTAAAAGGGATAAGTGTCCATATCTATTGAACCAAGCAAGATAGAATCGATTTTGTTTTTGCAGATGGTAGGTTTTTATGTGTGTATTAATCCACAAGCTTATCCAAGGTTCTATCGTTAACGGTTCAATTTCTACGTCATACTGTGTGGGGTTAACCGACTAAAAGGGATAAGTGTCCATATCTATTGAACCAAGCAAGACAGAATCGATTTTATTTCTGCAGGTGGTAGGTTTTTATGTGTGTATTAATCCACAAGCTGATCCAAGCTTCTATCGCTAACGGTTCAATTTCTACGTCATACTGTGTGGGGTTAACCGACTAAAAGGGATAAGTGTCCATATCTATTGAACCAAGCAAGATAGAATCGATTTTATTTTTGCAGATTATAGGTTTTTATGTGTATATTAATCCACAAGCTGATCCAAGGTTCTATCGCTAACGGTTCAATTTCTACGTCATACTGTGTGGGGTTAACCGACTAAAAGGGATAAGTGTCCATATCTATTGAACCAAGCAAGACAGAATCGATTTTATTTCTGCAGATGGTAGGTTTTTATGTGTGTATTAATCCACAAGCTGATCCAAGGTTCTATCGCTAACGGTTCAATTTCTACGTCATAAAAGGGATAAGTGTCCACATCTATTGAACCAAGCAAAATAGAATCGATTTTATTTTTGCAGATTATAGGTTTTTATGTGTATATTAATCCACAAGCTGATCCAAGGTTCTATCGCTAACGGTTCAATTTCTACGTCATACTGTGTGGGGTTAACCGACTAAAAGGGATAAGTGTCCATATCTATTGAACCAAGCAAGATATAATCGATTTTGTTTTTGCAGATGGTAGGTTTTTATGTGTATATTAATACACAAGTTGATACAAGGTTCTATCGTTAACGGTTCAATTTCTACGTCATACTGTGTGGGGTTAACCGACTAAAAGGGATAAGTGTCCATATCTATTGAACCAAGCAAGACAGAACCGATTTTATTTCTGCAGATGGTAGGTTTTTATGTGTGTATTAATCCACAAGCTGATCCAAGGTTCTATCGCTAACGGTTCAATTTCTACGTCATAAAAGGGATAAGTGTCCACATCTATTGAACCAAGCAAAATAGAATCGATTTTATTTTTGCAGATTATAGGTTTTTATGTGTATATTAATCCACAAGCTGATCCAAGGTTCTATCGCTAACGGTTCAATTTCTACGTCATACTGTGTGGGGTTAACCGACTAAAAGGGATAAGTGTCCATATCTATTGAACCAAGCAAGACAGAATCGATTTTATTTCTGGAGATGGTAGGTTTTTATGTGTGTATTAATCCACAAGCTGATCCAAGGTTCTATCGCTAACGGTTCAATTTCTACGTCATAAAAGGGATAAGTGTCCACATCTATTGAACCAAGCAAAATAGAATCGATTTTATTTTTGCAGATTATAGGTTTTTATGTGTATATTAATTCACAAGCTGATCCAAGGTTCTATCGCTAACGGTTCAATTTCTACGTCATACTGTGTGGGGTTAACCGACTAAAAGGGATAAGTGTCCATATCTATTGAACCAAGCAAGATAGAATCGATTTTGTTTTTGGAGATGGTAGCTTTTATGTGTATATTAATCCACAAGCTGATCCAAGGTTCTATCATTAACGGTTCAATTTCTACGTCATACTGTGTGGGGTTAACCGACTAAAAGGGATAAGTGTCCATATCTATTGAACCAAGCAAGACAGAATCGATTTTATTTCTGCAGATGGTAGGTTTTTATGTGTGTATAATCCACAAGCTGATCCAAGGTTCTATCGCTAACGGTTCAATTTCTACGTCATAAAAGGGATAAGTGTCCACATCTATTGAACCAAGCAAAATAGAATCGATTTTATTTTTGCAGATTATAGGTTTTTATGTGTATATTAATCCACAAGCTGATCCAAGGTTCTATCGCTAACGGTTCAATTTCTACGTCATACTGTGTGGGGTTAACCGACTAAAAGGGATAAGTGTCCATATCTATTGAACCAAGCAAGATATAATCGATTTTGTTTTTGCAGATGGTAGGTTTTTATGTGTATATTAATACACAAGTTGATACAAGGTTCTATCGTTAACGGTTCAATTTCTACGTCATACTGTGTGGGGTTAACCGACTAAAAGGGATAAGTGTCCATATCTATTGAACCAAGCAAGACAGAACCGATTTTATTTCTGCAGATGGTAGGTTTTTATGTGTGTATTAATCCACAAGCTGATCCAAGGTTCTATCGCTAACGGTTCAATTTCTACGTCATAAAATGGATAAGTGTCCACATCTATTGAACCAAGCAAAATAGAATCGATTTTATTTTTGCAGATTATATGTTTTTATGTGTATATTAATCCACAAGCTGATTCAAGGTTCTATCGCTAACGGTTCAATTTCTACGTCATACTGTGTGGGGTTAACCGACTAAAAGGGATAAGTGTCCATATCTATTGAACCAAGCAAGATAGAATCGATTTTATTTTTGCAGATTATAGGTTTTTATGTGTATATTAATCCACAAGCTGATCCAAAGTTCTATCGCTAACGGTTCAATTTCTACGTCATACTGTGTGGGGTTAACCGACTAAAAGGGATAAGTGTCCATATCTATTGAACCAAGCAAGATAGAATCGATTTTGTTTTTGGAGATGGTAGCTTTTATGTGTATATTAATCCACAAGCTGATCCAAGGTTCTATCATTAACGGTTCAATTTCTACGTCATACTGTGTGGGGTTAACCGACTAAAAGGGATAAGTGTCCATATCTATTGAACCAAGCAAGACAGAATCGATTTTATTTCTGCAGATGGTAGGTTTTTATGTGTGTATTAATCCACAAGCTGATCCAAGGTTCTATCGCTAACGGTTCAATTTCTACGTCATAAAAGGGATAAGTGTCCACATCTATTGAACCAAGCAAAATAGAATCGATTTTATTTTTGTAGATTATAGGTTTTTATGTGTATATTAATCCACAAGCTGATCCAAGGTTCTATCGCTAACGGTTCAATTTCTACGTCATACTGTGTGGGGTTAACCGACTAAAAGGGATAAGTGTCCATATCTATTGAACCAAGCAAGATAGAATCGATTTTGTTTTTGCAGATGGTAGGTTTTTATGTGTATATTAATACACAAGTTGATACAAGGTTCTATCGTTAACGGTTCAATTTCTACGTCATACTGGGTGGGGTTAAACGACTAAAAGGGATAAGTGTCCATATCTATTGAACCAAGCAAGATAGAATCGAATTTGTTTTTGCAGATGATAGGTTTTTATGTGTATATTAATCCACAAGCTGATCCAAGGTTCTATCGCTAACGGTTCAATTTCTACGTCATATTGGGTGGGGTTAACCGACTAAAAGGGATAAGTGTCCATATCTATTGAACCAAGCAAGATAGAATCGAATTTGTTTTTGCATATGATAGGTTTTTATGTGTACATTAATCCACAAGCTGATCCAAGGTTCTATCGCTAACGGTTCAATTTCTACGTCATATTGGGTGGGGTTAACCGACTAAAAGGGATAAGTGTCCATATCTATTGAACCAAGCAAGATAGAATCGATTTTGTTTTTGCAGATGGTAGGTTTTTATGTGTGTATTAATCCACAAGCTTATCCAAGGTTCTATCGTTAAAGGTTCAATTTCTACGTCATACTGTGTGGGGTTAACCGACTAAAAGGGATAAGTGTCCATATCTATTGAACCAAGCAAGACAGAATCGATTTTATTTCTGCAGGTGGTAGGTTTTTATGTATGTATTAATCCACAAGCTGATCCAAGCTTCTATCGCTAACGGTTCAATTTCTACGTCATAAAATGGATAAGTGTCCACATCTATTGAACCAAGCAAAATAGAATCGATTTTATTTTTGCAGATTATATGTTTTTATGTGTATATTAATCCACAAGCTGATTCAAGGTTCTATCGCTAACGGTTCAATTTCTACGTCATACTGTGTGGGGTTAACCGACTAAAAGGGATAAGTGTCCATATCTATTGAACCAAGCAAGATAGAATCGATTTTATTTTTGCAGATTATAGGTTTTTATGTGTATATTAATCCACAAGCTGATCCAAGGTTCTATCGCTAACGGTTCAATTTCTACGTCATACTGTGTGGGGTTAACCGACTAAAAGGGATAAGTGTCCATATCTATTGAACCAAGCAAGATAGAATCGATTTTGTTTTTGGAGATGGTAGGTTTTTATGTGTGTATTAATCCACAAGCTGATTCAAGGTTCTATCGCTAACGGTTCAATTTCTACGTCATAAAAGGGATAAGTGTCCACATCTATTGAACCAAGCAAAATAGAATCGATTTTATTTTTGCAGATTATAGGTTTTTATGTGTATATTAATCCACAAGCTGATTCAAGGTTCTATCGCTAACGGTTCAATTTCTACGTCATACTGTGTGGGGTTAACCGACTAAAAGGGATAAGTGTCCATATCTATTGAACCAAGCAAGATAGAATCGATTTTATTTTTGCAGATTATAGGTTTTTATATGTATATTAATCCACAAGCTGATCCAAGGTTCTATCGCTAACGGTTCAATTTCTACGTCATACTGTGTGGGGTTAACCGACTAAAAGGGATAAGTGTCCATATCTATTGAACCAAGCAAGATAGAATCGATTTTATTTCTGCAGATGGTAGGTTTTTATGTGTGTATTAATCCACAAGCTGATCCAAGGTTCTATCGCTAACGGTTCAATTTCTACGTCATAAAAGGGATAAGTGTCCACATCTATTGAACCAAGCAAAATAGAATCGATTTTATTTTTGCAGATTATAGGTTTTTATGTGTATATTAATCCACAAGCTGATCCAAGGTTCTATCGCTAACGGTTCAATTTCTACGTCATACTGTGTGGGGTTAACCGACTAAAAGGGATAAGTGTCCATATCTATTGAACCAAGCAAGATAGAATCGAATTTGTTTTTGCATATGATAGGTTTTTATGTGTATATTAATCCACAAGCTGATCCAAGGTTCTATCGCTCACGGTTCAATTTCTACGTCATATTGGGTGGGGTTAACCGACTAAAAGGGATAAGTGTCCATATCTATTGAACCAAGCAAGATAGAATCGATTTTGTTTTTGCAGATGGTAGGTTTTTATGCGTGTATTAATCCACAAGCTTATCCAAGGTTCTATCGTTAAAGGTTCAATTTCTACGTCATACTGTGTGGGGATAACCGACTAAAAGGGATAAGTGTCCATATCTATTGAACCAAGCAAGACAGAATCGGTGGTAGGTTTTTATGTGTGTATTAATCCACAAGCTGATCCAAGCTCCTATCGCTAACGGTTCAATTTCTACGTCATAAAATGGATAAGTGTCCACATCTATTGAACCAAGCAAAATAGAATCGATTTTATTTTTGCAGATTATATGTTTTTATGTGTATATTAATCCACAAGCTGATCCAAGGTTCTATCATTAACGGTTCAATTTCTACGTCATACTGTGTGGGGTTAACCGACTAAAAGGGATAAGTGTCCATATCTATTGAACCAAGCAAGACAGAATCGATTTTATTTCTGCAGATGGTAGGTTTTTATGTGTGTATTAATCCACAAGATGATCCAAGGTTCTATCGCTAACGGTTCAATTTCTACGTCATAAAAGGGATAAGTGTCCACATCTATTGAACCAAGCAAAATAGAATCGATTTTATTTTTGCAGATTATAGGTTTTTATGTGTATATTAATCCACAAGCTGATCCAAGGTTCTATCGCTAACGGTTCAATTTCTACGTCATACTGTGTGGGGTTAACCGACTAAAAGGGATAAGTGTCCATATCTATTGAACCAAGCAAGATAGAATCGATTTTGTTTTTGCAGATGGTAGGTTTTTATGCGTGTATTAATCCACAAGCTTATCCAAGGTTCTATCGTTAAAGGTTCAATTTCTACGTCATACTGTGTGGGGTTAACCGACTAAAAGGGATAAGTGTCCATATCTATTGAACCAAGCAAGACAGAATCGGTGGTAGGTTTTTATGTGTGTATTAATCCACAAGCTGATCCAAGCTCCTATCGCTAACGGTTCAATTTCTACGTCATAAAATGGATAAGTGTCCACATCTATTGAACCAAGCAAAATATAATCGATTTTATTTTTGCAGATTATATGTTTTTATGTGTATATTAATCCACAAGCTGATCCAAGGTTCTATCATTAACGGTTCAATTTCTACGTCATACTGTGTGGGGTTAACCGACTAAAAGGGATAAGTGTCCATATCTATTGAACCAAGCAAGATAGAATCGATTTTGTTTTTGCAGATGGTAGGTTTTTATGCGTGTATTAATCCACAAGCTTATCCAAGGTTCTATCGTTAAAGGTTCAATTTCTACGTCATACTGTGTGGGGTTAACCGACTAAAAGGGATAAGTGTCCATATCTATTGAACCAAGCAAGACAGAATCGATTTTATTTCTGCAGGTGGTAGGTTTTTATGTGTGTATTAATCCACAAGCTTATCCAAGGTTCTATCGTTAAAGGTTCAATTTCTACGTCATACTGTGTGGGGTTAACCGACTAAAAGGGATAAGTGTCCATATCTATTGAACCAAGCAAGACAGAATCGATTTTATTTCTGCAGGTGGTAGGTTTTTATGTGTGTATTAATCCACAAGCTGATCCAAGCTTCTATCGCTAACGGTTCAATTTCTACGTCATAAAATGGATAAGTGTCCACATCTATTGAACCAAGCAAAATAGAATCGATTTTATTTTTGCAGATTATATGTTTTTATGTGTATATTAATCCACAAGCTGATTCAAGGTTCTATCGCTAACGGTTCAATTTCTACGTCATACTGTGTGGGGTTAACCGACTAAAAGGGATAAGTGTCCATATCTATTGAACCAAGCAAGATAGAATCGATTTTATTTTTGCAGATTATAGGTTTTTATGTGTATATTAATCCACAAGCTGATCCAAGGTTCTATCGCTAACGGTTCAATTTCTACGTCATACTGTGTGGGGTTAACCGACTAAAAGGGATAAGTGTCCATATCTATTGAACCAAGCAAGATAGACTCGATTTTGTTTTTGGAGATGGTAGGTTTTTATGTGTGTATTAATCCACAAGCTGATTCAAGGTTCTATCGCTAACGGTTCAATTTCTACGTCATAAAAGGGATAAGTGTCCACATCTATTGAACCAAGCAAAATAGAATCGATTTTATTTTTGCAGATTATAGGTTTTTATGTGTATATTAATCCACAAGCTGATTCAAGGTTCTATCGCTAACGGTTCAATTTCTACGTCATACTGTGTGGGGTTAACCGACTAAAAGGGATAAGTGTCCATATCTATTGAACCAAGCAAGATAGAATCGATTTTATTTTTGCAGATTATAGGTTTTTATATGTATATTAATCCACAAGCTGATCCAAGGTTCTATCGCTAACGGTTCAATTTCTACGTCATACTGTGTGGGGTTAACCGACTAAAAGGGATAAGTGTCCATATCTATTGAACCAAGCAAGATAGAATCGATTTTATTTCTGCAGATGGTAGGTTTTTATGTGTGTATTAATCCACAAGCTGATCCAAGGTTCTATCGCTAACGGTTCAATTTCTACGTCATAAAAGGGATAAGTGTCCACATCTATTGAACCAAGCAAAATAGAATCGATTTTATTTTTGCAGATTATAGGTTTTTATGTGTATATTAATCCACAAGCTGATCCAAGGTTCTATCGCTAACGGTTCAATTTCTACGTCATACTGTGTGGGGTTAACCGACTAAAAGGGATAAGTGTCCATATCTATTGAACCAAGCAAGATAGAATCGAATTTGTTTTTGCATATGATAGGTTTTTATGTGTATATTAATCCACAAGCTGATCCAAGGTTCTATCGCTCACGGTTCAATTTCTACGTCATATTGGGTGGGGTTAACCGACTAAAAGGGATAAGTGTCCATATCTATTGAACCAAGCAAGATAGAATCGATTTTGTTTTTGCAGATGGTAGGTTTTTATGCGTGTATTAATCCACAAGCTTATCCAAGGTTCTATCGTTAAAGGTTCAATTTCTACGTCATACTGTGTGGGGTTAACCGACTAAAAGGGATAAGTGTCCATATCTATTGAACCAAGCAAGACAGAATCGGTGGTAGGTTTTTATGTGTGTATTAATCCACAAGCTGATCCAAGCTCCTATCGCTAACGGTTCAATTTCTACGTCATAAAATGGATAAGTGTCCACATCTATTGAACCAAGCAAAATAGAATCGATTTTATTTTTGCAGATTATATGTTTTTATGTGTATATTAATCCACAAGCTGCTCCAAGGTTCTATCATTAACGGTTCAATTTCTACGTCATACTGTGTGGGGTTAACCGACTAAAAGGGATAAGTGTCCATATCTATTGAACCAAGCAAGACAGAATCGATTTTATTTCTGCAGATGGTAGGTTTTTATGTGTGTATTAATCCACAAGATGATCCAAGGTTCTATCGCTAACGGTTCAATTTCTACGTCATAAAAGGGATAAGTGTCCACATCTATTGAACCAAGCAAAATAGAATCGATTTTATTTTTGCAGATTATAGGTTTTTATGTGTATATTAATCCACAAGCTGATCCAAGGTTCTATCGCTAACGGTTCAATTTCTACGTCATACTGTGTGGGGTTAACCGACTAAAAGGGATAAGTGTCCATATCTATTGAACCGAGCAAGATAGAATCGATTTTGTTTTTGCAGATGGTAGGTTTTTATGTGTATATTAATACACAAGCTGATCCAAGGTTCTATCGTTAACGGTTCAATTTCTACGTCATACTGGGTGGGGTTAAACGACTAAAAGGGATAAGTGTCCATATCTATTGAACCAAGCAAGATAGAATCGATTTTGTTTTTGCAGATTATAGGTTTTTATGTGTATATTAATCCAAAAGCTGATCCAAGGTTCTATCGCTAACGGTTCAATTTCTACGTCATACTGGTTGGGGTTAACCGACTAAAAGGGATAAGTGTCCATATCTATTGAACCAAGCAAGATAGAATCGATTTTGTTTTTGCAGATTATAGGTTTTTATGTGCATATTAATCCACAAGCTGATCCAAGGTTCTATCGCGAACGGTTCAATTTCTACGTCATACTGGGTGGGGTTAACCGACTAAAAGGGATAAGTGTCCATATCTATTGAACCAAGCAAGATAGAATCGATTTTGTTTTTGCAGATGATAGGTTTTTACGTGTATATTAATCCACAAGCCGACCCAAGGTTCTATCGCTAACGGTACAATTTCTACGTCATACTGGGTGGGGTTAACCGACTATTAGGGATAAGTGTCTATATCTATTGAACCAAGCAAGGTAGAATCGATTTTATTTTTGCAGATTATAGGTTTTTATGTGTATATTAATCCACAAGCTGATCCAAGGTTCTATCGCTAACGGTTCAATTTCTACGTCATACTGTGTGGGGTTAACCGACTAAAAGGGATAAGTGTCCATATCTATTGAACCAAGCAAGATAGAATCGATTTTGTTTTTGGAGATGGTAGGTTTTTATGTGTATATTAATCCACAAGCTGATCCAAGGTTCTATCATTAACGGTTCAATTTCTACGTCATACTGTGTTGGGTTAACCGACTAGAAGGGATAAGTGTCCATATCTATTGAACCAAGCAAGACAGAATCGATTTTATTTCTGCAGATGGTAGGTTTTTATGTGTGTATTAATCCACAAGCTGATCCAAGGTTCTATCGCTAACGGTTCAATTTCTACGTCATAAAAGGGATAAGTGTCCACATCTATTGAACCAAGCAAAATAGAATCGATTTTATTTTTGCAGATTATAGGTTTTTATGTGTATATTAATCCACAAGCTGATCCAAGGTTCTACCGCTAACGGTTCAATTTCTACGTCATACTGTGTGGGGTTAACCGACTAAAAGGGATAAGTGTCCATATCTATTGAACCAAGCAAGATAGAATCGATTTTGTTTTTGCAGATGGTAGGTTTTTATGTGTATATTAATCCACAAGCTGATCCAAGGTTCTATCGTTAACGGTTCAATTTCTACGTCATACTGGGTGGGGTTAAACGACTAAAAGGGATAAGTGTCCATATCTATTGAACCAAGCAAGATAGAATCGATTTTGTTTTTGCAGATTATAGGCTTTTATGTGTATATTAATCCAAAAGCTGATCCAAGGTTCTATCGCTAACGGTTCAATTTCTACGTCATACTGGTTGGGGTTAGCCGACTAAAAGGGATAAGTGTCCATATCTATTGAACCAAGCAAGATAGAATAGATTTTGTTTTTGCAGATTATAGGTTTTTATGTGTATATTAATCCACAAGCTGACCCAAGTTTTTTTCGCTAACGGTTCAATTTCTACGTCATACTGTGTGGGGTTAACCGACTAAAAGGGATAAGTGTCCATATCTATTGAACCAAGCAAGATAGAATCGATTTTGTTTTTGCAGATTATAGGCTTTTATGTGTATATTAATCCAAAAGCTGATCCAAGGTTCTATCGCTCACGGTTCAATTTCTACGTCATATTGGGTGGGGTTAACCGACTAAAAGGGATAAGTGTCCATATCTATTGAACCAAGCAAGATAGAATCGATTTTGTTTTTGCAGATGGTAGGTTTTTATGCGTGTATTAATCCACAAGCTTATCCAAGGTTCTATCGTTAAAGGTTCAATTTCTACGTCATACTGTGTGGGGTTAACCGACTAAAAGGGATAAGTGTCCATATCTATTGAACCAAGCAAGACAGAATCGGTGGTAGGTTTTTATGTGTGTATTAATCCACAAGCTGATCCAAGCTCCTATCGCTAACGGTTCAATTTCTACGTCATAAAATGGATAAGTGTCCACATCTATTGAACCAAGCAAAATAGAATCGATTTTATTTTTGCAGATTATATGTTTTTATGTGTATATTAATCCACAAGCTGATCCAAGGTTCTATCATTAACGGTTCAATTTCTACGTCATACTGTGTGGGGTTAACCGACTAAAAGGGATAAGTGTCCATATCTATTGAACCAAGCAAGACAGAATCGATTTTATTTCTGCAGATGGTAGGTTTTTATGTGTGTATTAATCCACAAGCTGATCCAAGGTTCTATCGCTAACGGTTCAATTTCTACGTCATAAAAGGGATAAGTGTCCACATCTATTGAACCAAGCAAAATAGAATCGATTTTATTTTTGCAGATTATAGGTTTTTATGTGTATATTAATCCACAAGCTGATCCAAGGTTCTACCGCTAACGGTTCAATTTCTACGTCATACTGTGTGGGGTTAACCGACTAAAAGGGATAAGTGTCCATATCTATTGAACCAAGCAAGATAGAATCGATTTTGTTTTTGCAGATGGTAGGTTTTTATGTGTATATTAATCCACAAGCTGATCCAAGGTTCTATCGTTAACGGTTCAATTTCTACGTCATACTGGGTGGGGTTAAACGACTAAAAGGGATAAGTGTCCATATCTATTGAACCAAGCAAGATAGAATCGATTTTGTTTTTGCAGATTATAGGCTTTTATGTGTATATTAATCCAAAAGCTGATCCAAGGTTCTATCGCTAACGGTTCAATTTCTACGTCATACTGGTTGGGGTTAGCCGACTAAAAGGGATAAGTGTCCATATCTATTGAACCAAGCAAGATAGAATAGATTTTGTTTTTGCAGATTATAGGTTTTTATGTGTATATTAATCCACAAGCTGATCCAAGTTTTTTTCGCTAACGGTTCAATTTCTACGTCATACTGTGTGGGGTTAACCGACTAAAAGGGATATGTGTCCATATCTATTGAACCAAGCAAGATAGAATCGATTTTGTTTTTGCAGATTATAGGCTTTTATGTGTATATTAATCCAAAAGCTGATCCAAGGTTCTATCACTCACGGTTCAATTTCTACGTCATATTGGGTGGGGTTAACCGACTAAAAGGGATAAGTGTCCATATCTATTGAACCAAGCAAGATAGAATCGATTTTGTTTTTGCAGATGGTAGGTTTTTATGCGTGTATTAATCCACAAGCTTATCCAAGGTTCTATCGTTAAAGGTTCAATTTCTACGTCATACTGTGTGGGGTTAACCGACTAAAAGGGATAAGTGTCCATATCTATTGAACCAAGCAAGACAGAATCGGTGGTAGGTTTTTATGTGTGTATTAATCCACAAGCTGATCCAAGCTCCTATCGCTAACGGTTCAATTTCTACGTCATAAAATGGATAAGTGTCCACATCTATTGAACCAAGCAAAATAGAATCGATTTTATTTTTGCAGATTATATGTTTTTATGTGTATATTAATCCACAAGCTGATCCAAGGTTCTATCATTAACGGTTCAATTTCTACGTCATACTGTGTGGGGTTAACCGACTAAAAGGGATAAGTGTCCATATCTATTGAACCAAGCAAGACAGAATCGATTTTATTTCTGCAGATGGTAGGTTTTTATGTGTGTATTAATCCACAAGCTGATCCAAGGTTCTATCGCTAACGGTTCAATTTCTACGTCATAAAAGGGATAAGTGTCCACATCTATTGAACCAAGCAAAATAGAATCGATTTTATTTTTGCAGATTATAGGTTTTTATGTGTATATTAATCCACAAGCTGATCCAAGGTTCTATCGCTAACGGTTCAATTTCTACGTCATACTGTGTGGGGTTAACCGACTAAAAGGGATAAGTGTCCATATCTATTGAACCAAGCAAGATAGAATCGATTTTGTTTTTGCAGATGGTAGGTTTTTATGTGTATATTAATACACAAGCTGATCCAAGGTTCTATCGTTAACGGTTCAATTTCTACGTCATACTGGGTGGGGTTAAACGACTAAAAGGGATAAGTGTCCATATCTATTGAACCAAGCAAGATAGAATCGATTTTGTTTTTGCAGATTATAGGCTTTTATGTGTATATTAATCCAAAAGCTGATCCAAGGTTCTATCGCTAACGGTTCAATTTCTACGTCATACTGGTTGGGGTTAACCGACTAAAAGGGATAAGTGTCCATATCTATTGAACCAAGCAAGATAGAATCGATTTTGTTTTTGCAGATTATAGGTTTTTATGTGCATATTAATCCACAAGCTGATCCAAGGTTCTATCGCGAACGGTTCAATTTCTACGTCATACTGGGTGGGGTTAACCGACTAAAAGGGATAAGTGTCCATATCTATTGAACCAAGCAAGATAGAATCGATTTTGTTTTTGCAGATGATAGGTTTTTACGTGTGTATTAATCCACAAGCCGACCCAAGGTTCTATCGCTAACGGTTCAATTTCTACGTCATACTGGGTGGGGTTAACCGACTAATAGGGATAAGTGTCTATATCTATTGAACCAAGCAAGGTAGAATCGATTTTATTTTTGCAGATTATAGGCTTTTATGTGTATATTAATCCACAAGCTGATCCAAGGTTCTATCGCTAACGGTTCAATTTCTACGTCATACTGTGTGGGGTTAACCGACTAAAAGGGATAAGTGTCCATATCTATTGAACCAAGCAAGATAGAATCGATTTTGTTTTTGGAGATGGTAGGTTTTTATGTGTATATTAATCCACAAGCTGATCCAAGGTTCTATCATTAACGGTTCAATTTCTACGTCATACTGTGTTGGGTTAACCGACTAGAAGGGATAAGTGTCCATATCTATTGAACCAAGCAAGACAGAATCGATTTTATTTCTGCAGATGGTAGGTTTTTATGTGTGTATTAATCCACAAGCTGATCCAAGGTTCTATCGCTAACGGTTCAATTTCTACGTCATAAAAGGGATAAGTGTCCACATCTATTGAACCAAGCAAAAAAGAATCGATTTTATTTTTGCAGATTATAGGTTTTTATGTGTATATTAATCCACAAGCTGATCCAAGGTTCTACCGCTAACGGTTCAATTTCTACGTCATACTGTGTGGGGTTAACCGACTAAAAGGGATAAGTGTCCATATCTATTGAACCAAGCAAGATAGAATCGATTTTGTTTTTGCAGATGGTAGGTTTTTATGTGTATATTAATCCACAAGCTGATCCAAGGTTCTATCGTTAACGGTTCAATTTCTACGTCATACTGGGTGGGGTTAAACGACTAAAAGGGATAAGTGTCCATATCTATTGAACCAAGCAAGATAGAATCGATTTTGTTTTTGCAGATTATAGGCTTTTATGTGTATATTAATCCAAAAGCAGATCCAAGGTTCTATCGCTAACGGTTCAATTTCTACGTCATACTGGTTGGGGTTAGCCGACTAAAAGGGATAAGTGTCCATATCTATTGAACCAAGCAAGATAGAATAGATTTTGTTTTTGCAGATTATAGGTTTTTATGTGTATATTAATCCACAAGCTGATCCAAGTTTTTTTCGCTAACGGTTCAATTTCTACGTCATACTGTGTGGGGTTAACCGACTAAAAGGGATAAGTGTCCATATCTATTGAACCAAGCAAGACAGAATCGATTTTATTTCTGCAGATGGTAGGTTTTTATGTGTGTATTAATCCACAAGCTGATCCAAGGTTCTATCGCTAACGGTTCAATTTCTACGTCATAAAAGGGATAAGTGTCCACATCTATTGAACCAAGCAAAATAGAATCGATTTTATTTTTGCAGATTATAGGTTTTTATGTGTATATTAATCCACAAGCTGATCCAAGGTTCTATCGCTAACGGTTCAATTTTTACGTCATAAAATGGATAAGTGTCCACATCTATCGAACCAAGCAAAATAGAATCGATTTTATTTTTGCAGATTATATGTTTTTATGTGTATATTAATCCACAAGCTGATTCAAGGTTCTATCGCTAACGGTTTAATTTCTACGTCATACTGTGTGGGGTTAACCGACTAAAAGGGATAAGTGTCCATATCTATTGAACCAAGCAAGATAGAATCGATTTTATTTTTGCAGATTATAGTTTTTTATGTGTATATTAATCCACAAGCTGATCCAAGGTTCTATCGCTAACGGTTCAATTTCTACGTCATACTGTGTGGGGTTAACCGACTAAAAGGGATAAGTGTCCATATCTATTGAACCAAGTAAGATAGAATCGATTTTGTTTTTGGAGATGGTAGGTTTTTATGTGTGTATTAATCCACAAGCTGATCCAAGGTTCTATCGCTAACGGTTCAATTTCTACGTCATAAAAGGGATAAGTGTCCACATCTATTGAACCAAGCAAAATAGAATCGATTTTATTTTTGCAGATTATAGGTTTTTATGTGTATATTAATCCACAAGCTGATTCAAGGTTCTATCGCTAACGGTTCAATTTCTACGTCATACTGTGTGGGGTTAACCGACTAAAAGGGATAAGTGTCCATATCTATTGAACCAAGCAAGATAGAATCGATTTTATTTTTGCAGATTATAGGTTTTTATGTGTATATTAATCCACAAGCTGATCCAAGGTTCTATCGCTAACGGTTCAATTTCTACGTCATACTGTGTGGGGTTAACCGACTAAAAGGGATAAGTGTCCATATCTATTGAACCAAGCAAGATAGAATCGATTTTGTTTTTGCAGATTATAGGCTTTTATGTGTATATTAATCCAAAAGCTGATCCAAGGTTCTATCGCTAACGGTTCAATTTCTACGTCATACTGGTTGGGGTTAACCGACTAAAAGGGATAAGTGTCCATATCTATTGAACCAAGCAAGATAGAATCGATTTTGTTTTTGCAGATTATAGGTTTTTATGTGTATATTAATCCACAAGCTGATCCAAGGTTCTATCGCTAACGGTTCAATTTCTACGTCATACTGTGTGGGGTTAACCGACTAAAAGGGATAAGTGTCCATATCTATTGAACCAAGTAAGATAGAATCGATTTTGTTTTTGGAGATGGTAGGTTTTTATGTGTGTATTAATCCACAAGCTTATCCAAGGTTCTATCGTTAACGGTTCAATTTCTACGTCATACTGGGTGGGGTTAAACGACTAAAAGGGATAAGTGTCCATATCTATTGAACCAAGCAAGATAGAATCGATTTTGTTTTTGCAGATTATAGGCTTTTATGTGTATATTAATCCAAAAGCTGATCCAAGGTTCTATCGCTAACGGTTCAATTTCTACGTCATACTGGTTGGGGTTAACCGACTAAAAGGGATAAGTGTCCATATCTATTGAACCAAGCAAGATAGAATCGATTTTGTTTTTGCAGATTATAGGTTTTTATGTGCATATTAATCCACAAGCTGATCCAAGGTTCTATCGCGAACGGTTCAATTTCTACGTCATACTGGGTGGGGTTAACCGACTAAAAGGGATAAGTGTCCATATCTATTGAACCAAGCAAGATAGAATCGATTTTGTTTTTGCAGATGATAGGTTTTTACGTGTGTATTAATCCACAAGCCGACCCAAGGTTCTATCGCTAACGGTTCAATTTCTACGTCATACTGGGTGGGGTTAACCGACTAATAGGGATAAGTGTCTATATCTATTGAACCAAGCAAGGTAGAATCGATTTTATTTTTGCAGATTATAGGCTTTTATGTGTATATTAATCCACAAGCTGATCCAAGGTTCTATCGCTAACGGTTCAATTTCTACGTCATACTGTGTGGGGTTAACCGACTAAAAGGGATAAGTGTCCATATCTATTGAACCAAGCAAGATAGAATCGATTTTGTTTTTGGAGATGGTAGGTTTTTATGTGTATATTAATCCACAAGCTGATCCAAGGTTCTATCATTAACGGTTCAATTTCTACGTCATACTGTGTTGGGTTAACCGACTAGAAGGGATAAGTGTCCATATCTATTGAACCAAGCAAGACAGAATCGATTTTATTTCTGCAGATGGTAGGTTTTTATGTGTGTATTAATCCACAAGCTGATCCAAGGTTCTATCGCTAACGGTTCAATTTCTACGTCATAAAAGGGATAAGTGTCCACATCTATTGAACCAAGCAAAAAAGAATCGATTTTATTTTTGCAGATTATAGGTTTTTATGTGTATATTAATCCACAAGCTGATCCAAGGTTCTACCGCTAACGGTTCAATTTCTACGTCATACTGTGTGGGGTTAACCGACTAAAAGGGATAAGTGTCCATATCTATTGAACCAAGCAAGATAGAATCGATTTTGTTTTTGCAGATGGTAGGTTTTTATGTGTATATTAATCCACAAGCTGATCCAAGGTTCTATCGTTAACGGTTCAATTTCTACGTCATACTGGGTGGGGTTAAACGACTAAAAGGGATAAGTGTCCATATCTATTGAACCAAGCAAGATAGAATCGATTTTGTTTTTGCAGATTATAGGCTTTTATGTGTATATTAATCCAAAAGCAGATCCAAGGTTCTATCGCTAACGGTTCAATTTCTACGTCATACTGGTTGGGGTTAGCCGACTAAAAGGGATAAGTGTCCATATCTATTGAACCAAGCAAGATAGAATAGATTTTGTTTTTGCAGATTATAGGTTTTTATGTGTATATTAATCCACAAGCTGATCCAAGTTTTTTTCGCTAACGGTTCAATTTCTACGTCATACTGTGTGGGGTTAACCGACTAAAAGGGATAAGTGTCCATATCTATTGAACCAAGCAAGACAGAATCGATTTTATTTCTGCAGATGGTAGGTTTTTATGTGTGTATTAATCCACAAGCTGATCCAAGGTTCTATCGCTAACGGTTCAATTTCTACGTCATAAAAGGGATAAGTGTCCACATCTATTGAACCAAGCAAAATAGAATCGATTTTATTTTTGCAGATTATAGGTTTTTATGTGTATATTAATCCACAAGCTGATCCAAGGTTCTATCGCTAACGGTTCAATTTTTACGTCATAAAATGGATAAGTGTCCACATCTATCGAACCAAGCAAAATAGAATCGATTTTATTTTTGCAGATTATATGTTTTTATGTGTATATTAATCCACAAGCTGATTCAAGGTTCTATCGCTAACGGTTTAATTTCTACGTCATACTGTGTGGGGTTAACCGACTAAAAGGGATAAGTGTCCATATCTATTGAACCAAGCAAGATAGAATCGATTTTATTTTTGCAGATTATAGTTTTTTATGTGTATATTAATCCACAAGCTGATCCAAGGTTCTATCGCTAACGGTTCAATTTCTACGTCATACTGTGTGGGGTTAACCGACTAAAAGGGATAAGTGTCCATATCTATTGAACCAAGTAAGATAGAATCGATTTTGTTTTTGGAGATGGTAGGTTTTTATGTGTGTATTAATCCACAAGCTGATCCAAGGTTCTATCGCTAACGGTTCAATTTCTACGTCATAAAAGGGATAAGTGTCCACATCTATTGAACCAAGCAAAATAGAATCGATTTTATTTTTGCAGATTATAGGTTTTTATGTGTATATTAATCCACAAGCTGATTCAAGGTTCTATCGCTAACGGTTCAATTTCTACGTCATACTGTGTGGGGTTAACCGACTAAAAGGGATAAGTGTCCATATCTATTGAACCAAGCAAGATAGAATCGATTTTATTTTTGCAGATTATAGGTTTTTATGTGTATATTAATCCACAAGCTGATCCAAGGTTCTATCGCTAACGGTTCAATTTCTACGTCATACTGTGTGGGGTTAACCGACTAAAAGGGATAAGTGTCCATATCTATTGAACCAAGCAAGATAGAATCGATTTTATTTCTGCAGATGGTAGGTTTTTATGTGTGTATTAATCCACAAGCTGATCCAAGGTTCTATCGCTAACGGTTCAATTTCTACGTCATAAAAGGGATAAGTGTCCACATCTATTGAACCAAGCAAAATAGAATCGATTTTATTTTTGCAGATTATAGGTTTTTATGTGTATATTAATCCACAAGCTGATCCAAGGTTCTATCGCTAACGGTTCAATTTCTACGTCATACTGTGTGGGGTTAACCGACTAAAAGGGATAAGTGTCCATATCTATTGAACCAAGCAAGATAGAATCGAATTTGTTTTTGCATATGATAGGTTTTTATGTGTATATTAATCCACAAGCTGATCCAAGGTTCTATCGCTCACGGTTCAATTTCTACGTCATATTGGGTGGGGTTAACCGACTAAAAGGGATAAGTGTCCATATCTATTGAACCAAGCAAGATAGAATCGATTTTGTTGTTGCAGATGGTAGGTTTTTATGCGTGTATTAATCCACAAGCTTATCCAAGGTTCTATCGTTAAAGGTTCAATTTCTACGTCATACTGTGTGGGGTTAACCGACTAAAAGGGATAAGTGTCCATATCTATTGAACCAAGCAAGACAGAATCGATTTTATTTCTGCAGGTGGTAGGTTTTTATGTGTGTATTAATCCACAAGCTGATCCAAGCTTCTATCGCTAACGGTTCAATTTCTACGTCATAAAATGGATAAGTGTCCACATCTATTGAACCAAGCAAAATAGAATCGATTTTATTTTTGCAGATTATATGTTTTTATGTGTATATTAATCCACAAGCTGATCCAAGGTTCTATCATTAACGGTTCAATTTCTACGTCATACTGTGTGGGGTTAACCGACTAAAAGGGATAAGTGTCCATATCTATTGAACCAAGCAAGACAGAATCGATTTTATTTCTGCAGATGGTAGGTTTTTATGTGTGTATTAATCCACAAGCTGATCCAAGGTTCTATCGCTAACGGTTCAATTTCTACGTCATAAAAGGGATAAGTGTCCACATCTATTGAACCAAGCAAAATAGAATCGATTTTATTTTTGCAGATTATAGGTTTTTATGTGTATATTAATCCACAAGCTGATCCAAGGTTCTATCGCTAACGGTTCAATTTCTACGTCATACTGTGTGGGGTTAACCGACTAAAAGGGATAAGTGTCCATATCTATTGAACCAAGCAAGATAGAATCGATTTTGTTTTTGCAGATGGGAGGTTTTTATGTGTATATTAATACACAAGCTGATCCAGGGTTCTATCGTTAACGGTTCAATTTCTACGTCATACTGGGTGGGGTTAAACGACTAAAAGGGATAAGTGTCCATATCTATTGAACCAAGCAAGATAGAATCGATTTTGTTTTTGCAGATTATAGGCTTTTATGTGTATATTAATCCAAAAGCAGATCCAAGGTTCTATCGCTAACGGTTCAATTTCTACGTCATACTGGTTGGGGTTAGCCGACTAAAAGGGATAAGTGTCCATATCTATTGAACCAAGCAAGATAGAATAGATTTTGTTTTTGCAGATTATAGGTTTTTATGTGTATATTAATCCACAAGCTGATCCAAGTTTTTTTCGCTAACGGTTCAATTTCTACGTCATACTGTGTGGGGTTAACCGACTAAAAGGGATAAGTGTCCATATCTATTGAACCAAGCAAGATAGAATCGAATTTGTTTTTGCATATGATAGGTTTTTATGTGTATATTAATCCACAAGCTGATCCAAGGTTCTATCGCTCACGGTTCAATTTCTACGTCATATTGGGTGGGGTTAACCGACTAAAAGGGATAAGTGTCCATATCTATTGAACCAAGCAAGACCGAATCGATTTTATTTTTGCAGACGGTAGGTTTTTATGTGTATATTAATCCACAAGCCGATCCAAGGTTCTATCGTTAACGGTTCAATTTCTACGTCATACTGTGTGGGGTTAACCGACTAAAAGGGATAAGTGTCCATATCTATTGAACCAAGCAAGACAGAATTGATTTTATTTCTGCAGATGGTAGGTTTTTATGTGTGTATTAATCCACAAGCTGATCCAAGGTTCTATCGCTAACGGTTCAATTTCTACTACATACTGGGTGGGGTTATCCGACTAAAAGGGATAAGTGTCCATATCTATTGAACTAAGCAAGATAGAATCGATTTTATTTTTGCAGATTATAGGTTTTTAAGTGTATATTAATCCACAAGCTGATCCAAGGTTCTATCGTTAACGGTTCAATTTCTACGTCTTACTGTGTGGGGTTAACCGACTAAAAGGGATAAGTGTCCATATCTATTGAACCAAGCAAGATAGAATCGAATTTGTGTTTGCAGATGATAGGTTTTTATGTGTATATTATTCCACAAGCTGATCCAAGGTTCTATCGCTAACGGTTCAATTTCTACGTCATACTGGGTGGGGTTAACCGACTAAAATGGATAAGTGTCCATATCTATTGAACCAAGCAAGATAGAATCGATTTTGTTTTTGCATATGGTAGGTTTTTATGTGTATATTAATCCACAAGCTGATCCAAGGTTCTATCGTTAACGGTTCAATTTCTACGTCATACTGTGTGGGGTTAACCGACTAAAAGGGATAAGTGTCCATATCTATTGAACCAAGCAAGACAGAATCGATTTTATTTCTGCAGGTGGTAGGTTTTTATGTGTGTATTAATCCACAAGCTGATCCAAGCTTCTATCGCTAACGGTTCAATTTCTACGTCATAAAATGGATAAGTGTCCACATCTATTGAACCAAGCAAAATAGAATCGATTTTATTTTTGCAGATTATAGGTTTTTATGTGTATATTAATCCACAAGCTGATTCAAGGTTCTATCGCTAACGGTTCAATTTCTACGTCATACTGTGTGGGGTTAACCGACTAAAAGGGATAAGTGTCCATATCTATTGAAACAAGCAAGATAGAATCGATTTTATTTTTGCAGATTATAGGTTTTTATGTGTATATTAATCCACAAGCTGATCCAAGGTTCTATCGCTAACGGTTCAATTTCTACGTCATGCTGTGTGGGATTAACCGACTAAAAGGGATAAGTGTCCATATCTATTGAACCAAGCAAGGTAGAATCGATTTTGTTTTTGGAGATGGTAGGTTTTTATGTATGTATTAATCCACAAGCTGATCCAAGGTTCTATCATTAACGGTTCAATTTCTACGTCATACTGTGTGGGGTTAACCGACTAAAAGGGTTAAGTGTCCATATCTATTGAACCAAGCAAGACAGAATCGATTTTATTTCTGCAGAAGGTAGGTTTTTATGTGTGTATTAATCCACAAGCTGACCCACGGTTCTATCGCTAACGGTTCAATTTCTACGTCATAAAAGGGATAAGTGTCCACATCTATTGAACCAAGCAAAATAGAATCGATTTTATTTTTGCAGATTAAAGGTTTTTATGTGTATATTAATCCACAAGCTGATCCAAGGTTCTATCGCTAACGGTTCAATTTCTACGTCATACTGTGTGGGGTTAACCGACTAAAAGGGATAAGTGTCCATATCTATTGAACCAAGCAAGATAGAATCGATTTTGTTTTTGCAGATGGTAGGTTTTTATGTGTATATTAATCCACAAGCTGATCCAAGGTTCTATCGTTAACGGTTCAATTTCTACGTCATACTGGGTGGGGTTAAACGACTAAAAGGGATAAGTGTCCATATCTATTGAACCAAGCAAGATAGAATCGAATTTGTTTTTGCAGATGATAGGTTTTTATGTGTATATTAATCCACAAGCTGATCCAAGGTTCTATCGCTAACGGTTCAATTTCTACGTCATACTGGGTGGGGTTAACCGACTAATAGGGATAAGTGTCTATATCTATTGAACCAAGCAAGGCAGAATCGAATATATTTTTGCAGATGGTAGGTTTTTATGTGTGTATTAATCCACAAGCTGATCCAAGCTTCTATCGCTAACGGTTCAATTTCTGCGTCATAAAATGGATAAGTGTCCACATCTATTGAACCAAGCAAAATAGAATCGATTTTATTTTTGCAGATTATAGGTTTTTAAGTGTATATTAATCCACAAGCTGATCCAAGGTTCTATCGTTAACGGTTCAATTTCTACGTCCTACTGTGTGGGGTTAACCGACTAAAAGGGATAAGTGTCCATATCTATTGAACCAAGCAAGATAGAATCGAATTTGTTTTTGCAGATGATAGGTTTTTATGTGTATATTATTCCGCAAGCTGATCCAAGGTTCTATCGCTAACGGTTCAAGTTCTACGTCATACTGGGTGGGGTTAACCGACTAAAATGGATAAGTGTCCATATCTATTGAACCAAGCAAGATAGAATCGATTTTGTTTTTGCATATGGTAGGTTTTTATGTGTATATTAATCCACAAGCTGATCCAAGGTTCTATCGTTAACGGTTCAATTTCTACGTCATACTGTGTGGGGTTAACCGACTAAAAGGGATAAGTGTCCATATCTATTGAACCAAGCAAGGTAGAATCGATTTTGTTTTTGCAGATGGTAGGTTTTTATGTGTATATTAATCCACAAGCTGATCCAAGGTTCTATCGCTAACGGTTCAATTTCTACGTCATGCTGTGTGGGGTTAACCGACTAAAAGGGATAAGTGTCCATATCTATTGAACCAAGCAAGATAGAATCGATTTTGTTTTTGCAGATGGTAGGTTTTTATGTGTATATTAATCCACAAGCTGATCCAAGGTTCTATCGCTAACGGTTCAATTTCTACTACATACTGGGTGGGGTTATCCGACTAAAAGGGATAAGTGTCCATATCTATTGAACTAAGCAAGATAGAATCGATTTTATTTTTGCAGATTATAGGTTTTTAAGTGTATATTAATCCACAAGCTGATCCAAGGTTCTATCGTTAACGGTTCAATTTCTACGTCCTACTGTGTGGGGTTAACCGGCTAAAAGGGATAAGTGTCCATATCTATTGAACCAAGCAAGATAGAATCGAATTTGTTTTTGCAGATGATAGGTTTTTATGTGTATATTATTCCACAAGCTGATCCAAGGTTCTATCGCTAACGGTTCAATTTCTACGTCATACTGGGTGGGGTTAACCGACTAAAATGGATAAGTGTCCATATCTATTGAACCAAGCAAGATAGAATCGATTTTGTTTTTGCATATGGTAGGTTTTTATGTGTATATTAATCCACAAGCTGATCCAAGGTTCTATCGCTAACGGTTCAATTTCTACGTCATACTGTGTGGGGTTAACCGACTAAAAGGGATAAGTGTCCATATCTATTGAACCAAGCAAGATAGAATCGATTTTGTTTTTGCAGATGGTAGGTTTTTATGTGTATATTAATCCACAAGCTTATCCAAGGTTCTATCGTTAACGGTTCAATTTCTACGTCATACTGTGTGGGGTTAACCGACTAAAAGGGATAAGTGTCCATATCTATTGAACCAAGCAAGACAGAATCGATTTTATTTCTGCAGGTGGTAGGTTTTTATGTGTGTATTAATCCACAAGCTGATCCAAGCTTCTATCGCTAACGGTTCAATTTCTACGTCATAAAATGGATAAGTGTCCACATCTATTGAACCAAGCAAAACAGAATCGATTTTATTTTTGCAGATTATAGGTTTTTATGTGTATATTAATCCACAAGCTGATTCAAGGTTCTATCGCTAACGGTTCAATTTCTACGTCATACTGTGTGGGGTTAACCGACTAAAAGGGATAAGTGTCCATATCTATTGAACCAAGCAAGATAGAATCGATTTTATTTTTGCAGATTATAGGCTTTATGTGTATATTAATCCACAAGCTGATCCAAGGTTCTATCGCTAACGGTTCAATTTCTACGTCATACTGTGTGGGGTTAACCGACTAAAAGGGATAAGTGTCCATATCTATTGAACCAAGCAAGATAGAATCGATTTTGTTTTTGCAGATGGTAGGTTTTTATGTGTATATTAATCCACAAGCTGATCCAAGGTTCTATCGTTAACGGTTCAATTTCTACGTCATACTGGGTGGGGTTAAACGACTAAAAGGGATAAGTGTCCATATCTATTGAACCAAGCAAGATAGAATCGATTTTATTTTTGCAGATTATAGGTTTTTATGTGTATATTAATCCACAAGCTGATCCAAGGCTCTATCGCTAACGGTTCAATTTCTACGTCATACTGTGTGGGGTTAACCGACTAAAAGGGATAAGTGTCCATATCTATTGAACCAAGCAAGATAGAATCGATTTTGTTTTTGGAGATGGTAGGTTTTTATGTGTACATTAATCCACAAGCTGATCCAAGGTTCTATCATTAACGGTTCAATTTCTACGTCATACTGTGTGGGGTTAACCGACTAAGAGGGATAAGTGTCCATATCTATTGAACCAAGCAAGACAGAATCGATTTTATTCCTGCAGATGGTAGGTTTTTATGTGTGTATTAATCCACAAGCTGATCCAAGGTTCTATCGCTAACGGTTCAATTTCTACGTCATAAAAGGGATAAGTGTCCACATCTATTGAACCAAGCAAAATAGAATCGATTTTATTTTTGCAGATTATAGGTTTTTATGTGTATATTAATCCACAAGCTGATCCAAGGTTCTATCGTTAACGGTTCAATTTCTACGTCATACTGGGTGGGGTTAAACGACTAAAAGGGATAAGTGTCCATATCTATTGAACCAAGCAAGATAGAATCGATTTTATTTTTGCAGATTATAGGTTTTTATGTGTATATTAATCCACAAGCTGATCCAAGCTTCTATCGCTAACGGTTCAATTTCTACGTCATAAAATGGATAAGTGTCCACATCTATTGAACCAAGCAAAATAGAATCGATTTTATTTTTGCAGATTATAGGTTTTTAAGTGTATATTAATCCACAAGCTGATCCAAGGTTCTATCGTTAACGGTTCAATTTCTACGTCCTACTGTGTGGGGTTAACCGACTAAAAGGGATAAGTGTCCATATCTATTGAACCAAGCAAGATAGAATCGATTTTGTTTTTGCAGATGGTAGGTTTTTATGTGTATATTAATCCACAAGCTGATCCAAGGTTCTATCGTTAACGGTTCAATTTCTACGTCATACTGGGTGGGGTTAAACGACTAAAAGGGATAAGTGTCCATATCTATTGAACCAAGCAAGATAGAATCGATTTTATTTTTGCAGATTATAGGTTTTTATGTGTACATTAATCCACAAGCTGATCCAAGGTTCTATCATTAACGGTTCAATTTCTACGTCATACTGGGTGGGGTTAAACGACTAAAAGGGATAAGTGTCCATATCTATTGAACCAAGCAAGATAGAATCGATTTTATTTTTGCAGATTATAGGTTTTTATGTGTACATTAATCCACAAGCTGATCCAAGGTTCTATCATTAACGGTTCAATTTCTACGTCATACTGTGTGGGGTTAACCGACTAAGAGGGATAAGTGTCCATATCTATTGAACCAAGCAAGATAGAATCGATTTTGTTTTTGCAGATGGTAGGTTTTTATGTGTGTATTAATCCACAAGCTGATCCAAGCTTCTATCGCTAACGGTTCAATTTCTACGTCATAAAATGGATAAGTGTCCACATCTATTGAACCAAGCAAAATAGAATCGATTTTATTTTTGCAGATTATAGGTTTTTAAGTGTATATTAATCCACAAGCTGATCCAAGGTTCTATCGTTAACGGTTCAATTTCTACGTCCTACTGTGTGGGGTTAACCGACTAAAAGGGATAAGTGTCCATATCTATTGAACCAAGCAAGATAGAATCGATTTTGTTTTTGCAGATGGTAGGTTTTTATGTGTATATTAATCCACAAGCTGATCCAAGGTTCTATCGCTAACGGTTCAATTTCTACGTCATAAAAGGGATAAGTGTCCACATCTATTGAACCAAGCAAAATAGAATCGATTTTATTTTTGCAGATTATAGGTTTTTATGTGTATATTAATCCACAAGCTGATCCAAGGTTCTATCGTTAACGGTTCAATTTCTACGTCATACTGGGTGGGGTTAAACGACTAAAAGGGATAAGTGTCCATATCTATTGAACCAAGCAAGATAGAATCGATTTTATTTTTGCAGATTATAGGTTTTTATGTGTATATTAATCCACAAGCTGATCCAAGCTTCTATCGCTAACGGTTCAATTTCTACGTCATAAAATGGATAAGTGTCCACATCTATTGAACCAAGCAAAATAGAATCGATTTTATTTTTGCAGATTATAGGTTTTTAAGTGTATATTAATCCACAAGCTGATCCAAGGTTCTATCGCTAACGGTTCAATTTCTACGTCATACTGTGTGGGGTTAACCGACTAAAAGGGATAAGTGTCCATATCTATTGAACCAAGCAAGATAGAATCGATTTTGTTTTTGCAGATGGTAGGTTTTTATGTGTATATTAATCCACAAGCTGATCCAAGGTTCTATCGTTAACGGTTCAATTTCTACGTCATACTGGGTGGGGTTAAACGACTAAAAGGGATAAGTGTCCATATCTATTGAACCAAGCAAGATAGAATCGATTTTATTTTTGCAGATTATAGGTTTTTATGTGTACATTAATCCACAAGCTGATCCAAGGTTCTATCATTAACGGTTCAATTTCTACGTCATACTGTGTGGGGTTAACCGACTAAGAGGGATAAGTGTCCATATCTATTGAACCAAGCAAGACAGAATCGATTTTATTCCTGCAGATGGTAGGTTTTTATGTGTGTATTAATCCACAAGCTGATCCAAGCTTCTATCGCTAACGGTTCAATTTCTACGTCATAAAATGGATAAGTGTCCACATCTATTGAACCAAGCAAAATAGAATCGATTTTATTTTTGCAGATTATAGGTTTTTAAGTGTATATTAATCCACAAGCTGATCCAAGGTTCTATCGTTAACGGTTCAATTTCTACGTCCTACTGTGTGGGGTTAACCGACTAAAAGGGATAAGTGTCCATATCTATTGAACCAAGCAAGATAGAATCGAATTTGTTTTTGCAGATGATAGGTTTTTATGTGTATATTATTCCGCAAGCTGATCCAAGGTTCTATCGCTAACGGTTCAAGTTCTACGTCATACTGGGTGGGGTTAACCGACTAAAATGGATAAGTGTCCATATCTATTGAACCAAGCAAGATAGAATCGATTTTGTTTTTGCATATGGTAGGTTTTTATGTGTATATTAATCCACAAGCTGATCCAAGGTTCTATCGTTAACGGTTCAATTTCTACGTCATACTGTGTGGGGTTAACCGACTAAAAGGGATAAGTGTCCATATCTATTGAACCAAGCAAGGTAGAATCGATTTTGTTTTTGCAGATGGTAGGTTTTTATGTGTATATTAATCCACAAGCTGATCCAAGGTTCTATCGCTAACGGTTCAATTTCTACGTCATGCTGTGTGGGGTTAACCGACTAAAAGGGATAAGTGTCCATATCTATTGAACCAAGCAAGATAGAATCGATTTTGTTTTTGCAGATGGTAGGTTTTTATGTGTATATTAATCCACAAGCTGATCCAAGGTTCTATCGCTAACGGTTCAATTTCTACTACATACTGGGTGGGGTTATCCGACTAAAAGGGATAAGTGTCCATATCTATTGAACTAAACAAGATAGAATCGATTTTATTTTTGCAGATTATAGGTTTTTAAGTGTATATTAATCCACAAGCTGATCCAAGGTTCTATCGTTAACGGTTCAATTTCTACGTCCTACTGTGTGGGGTTAACCGGCTAAAAGGGATAAGTGTCCATATCTATTGAACCAAGCAAGATAGAATCGAATTTGTTTTTGCAGATGATAGGTTTTTATGTGTATATTATTCCACAAGCTGATCCAAGGTTCTATCGCTAACGGTTCAATTTCTACGTCATACTGGGTGGGGTTAACCGACTAAAATGGATAAGTGTCCATATCTATTGAACCAAGCAAGATAGAATCGATTTTGTTTTTGCATATGGTAGGTTTTTATGTGTATATTAATCCACAAGCTGATCCAAGGTTCTATCGCTAACGGTTCAATTTCTACGTCATACTGTGTGGGGTTAACCGACTAAAAGGGATAAGTGTCCATATCTATTGAACCAAGCAAGATAGAATCGATTTTGTTTTTGCAGATGGTAGGTTTTTATGTGTATATTAATCCACAAGCTTATCCAAGGTTCTATCGTTAACGGTTCAATTTCTACGTCATACTGTGTGGGGTTAACCGACTAAAAGGGATAAGTGTCCATATCTATTGAACCAAGCAAGACAGAATCGATTTTATTTCTGCAGGTGGTAGGTTTTTATGTGTGTATTAATCCACAAGCTGATCCAAGCTTCTATCGCTAACGGTTCAATTTCTACGTCATAAAATGGATAAGTGTCCACATCTATTGAACCAAGCAAAACAGAATCGATTTTATTTTTGCAGATTATAGGTTTTTATGTGTATATTAATCCACAAGCTGATTCAAGGTTCTATCGCTAACGGTTCAATTTCTACGTCATACTGTGTGGGGTTAACCGACTAAAAGGGATAAGTGTCCATATCTATTGAACCAAGCAAGATAGAATCGATTTTATTTTTGCAGATTATAGGCTTTATGTGTATATTAATCCACAAGCTGATCCAAGGTTCTATCGCTAACGGTTCAATTTCTACGTCATACTGTGTGGGGTTAACCGACTAAAAGGGATAAGTGTCCATATCTATTGAACCAAGCAAGATAGAATCGATTTTGTTTTTGCAGATGGTAGGTTTTTATGTGTATATTAATCCACAAGCTGATCCAAGGTTCTATCGTTAACGGTTCAATTTCTACGTCATACTGGGTGGGGTTAAACGACTAAAAGGGATAAGTGTCCATATCTATTGAACCAAGCAAGATAGAATCGATTTTATTTTTGCAGATTATAGGTTTTTATGTGTATATTAATCCACAAGCTGATCCAAGGCTCTATCGCTAACGGTTCAATTTCTACGTCATACTGTGTGGGGTTAACCGACTAAAAGGGATAAGTGTCCATATCTATTGAACCAAGCAAGATAGAATCGATTTTGTTTTTGGAGATGGTAGGTTTTTATGTGTACATTAATCCACAAGCTGATCCAAGGTTCTATCATTAACGGTTCAATTTCTACGTCATACTGTGTGGGGTTAACCGACTAAGAGGGATAAGTGTCCATATCTATTGAACCAAGCAAGACAGAATCGATTTTATTCCTGCAGATGGTAGGTTTTTATGTGTGTATTAATCCACAAGCTGATCCAAGGTTCTATCGCTAACGGTTCAATTTCTACGTCATAAAAGGGATAAGTGTCCACATCTATTGAACCAAGCAAAATAGAATCGATTTTATTTTTGCAGATTATAGGTTTTTATGTGTATATTAATCCACAAGCTGATCCAAGGTTCTATCGTTAACGGTTCAATTTCTACGTCATACTGGGTGGGGTTAAACGACTAAAAGGGATAAGTGTCCATATCTATTGAACCAAGCAAGATAGAATCGATTTTATTTTTGCAGATTATAGGTTTTTATGTGTATATTAATCCACAAGCTCATCCAAGGTTCTATCGTTAACGGTTCAATTTCTACGTCATACTGTGTGGGGTTAACCGACTAAAAGGGATAAGTGTCCATATCTATTGAACCAAGCAAGGTAGAATCGATTTTGTTTTTGCAGATGGTAGGCTTTTATGTGTATATTAATCCACAAGCTGATCCAAGGTTCTATCGCTAACGGTTCAATTTCTACGTCATGCTGTGTGGGGTTAACCGACTAAAAGGGATAAGTGTCCATATCTATTGAACCAAGCAAGATAGAATCGATTTTGTTTTTGCAGATGGTAGGTTTTTATGTGTATATTAATCCACAAGCTGATCCAAGGTTCTATCGCTAACGGTTCAATTTCTACTACATACTGGGTGGGGTTATCCGACTAAAAGGGATAAGTGTCCATATCTATTGAACTAAGCAAGATAGAATCGATTTTATTTTTGCAGATTATAGGTTTTTAAGTGTATATTAATCCACAAGCTGATCCAAGGTTCTATCGTTAACGGTTCAATTTCTACGTCCTACTGTGTGGGGTTAACCGGCTAAAAGGGATAAGTGTCCATATCTATTGAACCAAGCAAGATAGAATCGAATTTGTTTTTGCAGATGATAGGTTTTTATGTGTATATTATTCCACAAGCTGATCCAAGGTTCTATCGCTAACGGTTCAATTTCTACGTCATACTGGGTGGGGTTAACCGACTAAAATGGATAAGTGTCCATATCTATTGAACCAAGCAAGATAGAATCGATTTTGTTTTTGCATATGGTAGGTTTTTATGTGTATATTAATCCACAAGCTGATCCAAGGTTCTATCGCTAACGGTTCAATTTCTACGTCATACTGTGTGGGGTTAACCGACTAAAAGGGATAAGTGTCCATATCTATTGAACCAAGCAAGATAGAATCGATTTTGTTTTTGCAGATGGTAGGTTTTTATGTGTATATTAATCCACAAGCTTACCCAAGGTTCTATCGTTAACGGTTCAATTTCTACGTCATACTGTGTGGGGTTAACCGACTAAAAGGGATAAGTGTCCATATCTATTGAACCAAGCAAGACAGAATCGATTTTATTTCTGCAGGTAGTAGGTTTTTATGTGTGTATTAATCCACAAGCTGATCCAAGCTTCTATCGCTAACGGTTCAATTTCTACGTCATAAAATGGATAAGTGTCCACATCTATTGAACCAAGCAAAACAGAATCGATTTTATTTTTGCAGATTATAGGTTTTTATGTGTATATTAATCCACAAGCTGATTCAAGGTTCTATCGCTAACGGTTCAATTTCTACGTCATACTGTGTGGGGTTAACCGACTAAAAGGGATAAGTGTCCATATCTATTGAACCAAGCAAGATAGAATCGATTTTATTTTTGCAGATTATAGGCTTTATGTGTATATTAATCCACAAGCTGATCCAAGGTTCTATCGCTAACGGTTCAATTTCTACGTCATACTGTGTGGGGTTAACCGACTAGAAGGGATAAGTGTCCATATCTATTGAACCAAGCAAGATAGAATCGATTTTATTTTTGCAGATTATAGGTTTTTATGTGTATATTAATCCACAAGCTGATCCAAGGCTCTATCGCTAACGGTTCAATTTCTACGTCATACTGTGTGGGGTTAACCGACTAAAAGGGATAAGTGTCCATATCTATTGAACCAAGCAAGATAGAATCGATTTTGTTTTTGGAGATGGTAGGTTTTTATGTGTACATTAATCCACAAGCTGATCCAAGGTTCTATCATTAACGGTTCAATTTCTACGTCATACTGTGTGGGGTTAACCGACTAAGAGGGATAAGTGTCCATATCTATTGAACCAAGCAAGACAGAATCGATTTTATTCCTGCAGATGGTAGGTTTTTATGTGTGTATTAATCCACAAGCTGATCCAAGGTTCTATCGCTAACGGTTCAATTTCTACGTCATAAAAGGGATAAGTGTCCACATCTATTGAACCAAGCAAAATAGAATCGATTTTATTTTTGCAGATTATAGGTTTTTATGTGTATATTAATCCACAAGCTGATCCAAGGTTCTATCGTTAACGGTTCAATTTCTACGTCATACTGGGTGGGGTTAAACGACTAAAAGGGATAAGTGTCCATATCTATTGAACCAAGCAAGATAGAATCGATTTTATTTTTGCAGATTATAGGTTTTTATGTGTACATTAATCCACAAGCTGATCCAAGGTTCTATCGTTAACGGTTCAATTTCTACGTCATACTGTGTGGGGTTAACCGACTAAAAGGGATAAGTGTCCATATCTATTGAACCAAGCAAGGTAGAATCGATTTTGTTTTTGCAGATGGTAGGCTTTTATGTGTATATTAATCCACAAGCTGATCCAAGGTTCTATCGCTAACGGTTCAATTTCTACGTCATGCTGTGTGGGGTTAACCGACTAAAAGGGATAAGCGTCCATATCTATTGAACCAAGCAAGATAGAATCGATTTTGTTTTTGCAGATGGTAGGTTTTTATGTGTATATTAATCCACAAGCTGATCCAAGGTTCTATCGCTAACGGTTCAATTTCTACTACATACTGGGTGGGGTTATCCGACTAAAAGGGATAAGTGTCCATATCTATTGAACTAAGCAAGATAGAATCGATTTTATTTTTGCAGATTATAGGTTTTTAAGTGTATATTAATCCACAAGCTGATCCAAGGTTCTATCGTTAACGGTTCAATTTCTACGTCCTACTGTGTGGGGTTAACCGGCTAAAAGGGATAAGTGTCCATATCTATTGAACCAAGCAAGATAGAATCGAATTTGTTTTTGCAGATGATAGGTTTTTATGTGTATATTATTCCACAAGCTGATCCAAGGTTCTATCGCTAACGGTTCAATTTCTACGTCATACTGGGTGGGGTTAACCGACTAAAATGGATAAGTGTCCATATCTATTGAACCAAGCAAGATAGAATCGATTTTGTTTTTGCATATGGTAGGTTTTTATGTGTATATTAATCCACAAGCTGATCCAAGGTTCTATCGCTAACGGTTCAATTTCTACGTCATACTGTGTGGGGTTAACCGACTAAAAGGGACAAGTGTCCATATCTATTGAACCAAGCAAGATAGAATCGATTTTGTTTTTGCAGATGGCAGGTTTTTATGTGTATATTAATCCACAAGCTTATCCAAGGTTCTATCGTTAACGGTTCAATTTCTACGTCATACTGTGTGGGGTTAACCGACTAAAAGGGATAAGTGTCCATATCTATTGAACCAAGCAAGACAGAATCGATTTTATTTCTGCAGGTAGTAGGTTTTTATGTGTGTATTAATCCACAAGCTGATCCAAGCTTCTATCGCTAACGGTTCAATTTCTACGTCATAAAATGGATAAGTGTCCACATCTATTGAACCAAGCAAAACAGAATCGATTTTATTTTTGCAGATTATAGGTTTTTATGTGTATATTAATCCACAAGCTGATTCAAGGTTCTATCGCTAACGGTTCAATTTCTACGTCATACTGTGTGGGGTTAACCGACTAAAAGGGATAAGTGTCCATATCTATTGAACCAAGCAAGATAGAATCGATTTTATTTTTGCAGATTATAGGCTTTATGTGTATATTAATCCACAAGCTGATCCAAGGTTCTATCGCTAACGGTTCAATTTCTACGTCATACTGTGTGGGGTTAACCGACTAAAAGGGATAAGTGTCCATATCTATTGAACCAAGCAAGATAGAATCGATTTTGTTTTTGCAGATGGTAGGTTTTTATGTGTATATTAATCCACAAGCTGATCCAAGGTTCTATCGTTAACGGTTCAATTTCTACGTCATACTGGGTGGGGTTAAACGACTAAAAGGGATAAGTGTCCATATCTATTGAACCAAGCAAGATAGAATCGATTTTATTTTTGCAGATTATAGGTTTTTATGTGTATATTAATCCACAAGCTGACCCAAGGTTCTATCGCTAACGGTTCAATTTCTACGTCATACTGTGTGGGGTTAACCGACTAAAAGGGATAAGTGTCCATATCTATTGAACCAAGCAAGATAGAATCGATTTTGTTTTTGGAGATGGTAGGCTTTTATGTGTACATTAATCCACAAGCTGATCCAAGGTTCTATCATTAACGGTTCAATTTCTACGTCATACTGTGTGGGGTTAACCGACTAAGAGGGATAAGTGTCCATATCTATTGAACCAAGCAAGACAGAATCGATTTTATTCCTGCAGATGGTAGGTTTTTATGTGTGTATTAATCCACAAGCTGATCCAAGGTTCTATCGCTAACGGTTCAATTTCTACGTCATAAAAGGGATAAGTGTCCACATCTATTGAACCAAGCAAAATAGAATCGATTTTATTTTTGCAGATTATAGGTTTTTATGTGTATATTAATCCACAAGCTGATCCAAGGTTCTATCGCTAACGGTTCAATTTCTACGTCATACTCTGTGGGGTTAACCGACTAAAAGGGATAAGTGTCCATATCTATTGAACCAAGCAAGATAGAATCGATTTTGTTTTTGCAGATGGTAGGTTTTTATGTGTATATTAATCCACAAGCTGATCCAAGGTTCTATCGTTAACGGTTCAATTTCTACGTCATACTGGGTGGGGTTAAACGACTAAAAGGGATAAGTGTCCATATCTATTGAACCAAGCAAGATAGAATCGATTTTGTTTTTGCAGATTATAAGCTTTTATGTGTATATTAATCCAAAAGCTGATCCAAGGTTCTATCGCTAACGGTTCAATTTCTACGTCCTACTGGTTGGGGTTAACCGACTAAAAGGGATAAGTGTCCATATCTATTGAACCAAGCAAGATAGAATCAATTTTGTTTTTGCAGATTATAGGTTTTTATGTGTATATTAATCCACAAGCTGATCCAAGGTTTTTTCGCTAACGGTTCAATTTCTACGTCATACTGTGTGGGGTTAACCGACTAAAAGGGATAAGTGTCCATATCTATTGAACCAAGCAAGATAGAATCGATTTTGTTTTTGCAGATGGTAGGTTTTTATGTGTATATTAATCCACAAGCTGATCCAAGGTTCTATCATTAACGGTTAAATTTCTACGTCATACTGTGTGGGGTTAACCGACTAAAAGGGATAAGTGTCCATATCTATTGAACCAAGCAAGACAGAATCGATTTTATTTCTGCAGATGGTAGGTTTTTATGTGTGTATTAAACCACAAGCTGATCCAAGGTTCTATCGCTAACGGTTCAATTTCTACGTCATAAAAGGTATAAGTGTCCACATCTATTGAACCAAGCAAAATAGAATCGATTTTATTTCTGCAGATTATAGGTTTTTATGTGTGTATTAATCCACAAGCTGATCCAAGGTTCTATCGCTAACGGTTCAATTTCTACGTCATACTGTGTGGGGTTAACCGACTAAAAGGGATAAGTGTCCATATCTATTGAACCAAGCAAAATAGAATCGATTTTGTTTTTGCAGATGATAGGTTTTTATGTGTATATTAATCCACAAGCCGATCCAAGGTTCTATCGCTAACGGTTCAATTTCTACGTCATACTGGGTGGGGTTAACCGACTAATAGGGATAAGTGTCTATATCTATTGAACCAAGCAAGGTAGAATCGAATATATTTTTGCAGATGGTAGGTTTTTATGTGCATATTAATCCACAAGCTGATACAAGGTTCTATCGCTAACGGTTCAATTTCTACGTCAAACTGGGTGGGGTTAACCGACTAAAAGGGATAAGTGTCCATATCTATTGAACCAAGCAAGACCGAATCGATTTTATTTTTGCAGACGGTAGGTTTTTATGTGTATATTAACCCACAAGCCGATCCAAGGTTCTATCGTTAACGGTTCAATTTCTACGTCATACTGTGTGGGGTTAACCGACTAAAAGGGATAAGTGTCCATATCTATTGAACCAAGCAAGACAGAATTGATTTTATTTCTGCAGATGGTAGGTTTTTATGTGTGTATTAATCCACAAGCTGATCCAAGGTTCTATCGCTAACGGTTCAATTTCTACTTCATACTGGGTGGGGTTATCCGACTAAAAGGGATAAGTGTCCATATCTATTGAACTAAGCAAGATAGAATCGATTTTATTTTTGCAGGTTATAGGTTTTTAAGTGTATATTAATCCACAAGCTGATCCAAGTTTCTATCGCTAACGGTTCAATTTCTACGTCATACTGGGTGGGGTTGACCGACTAAAATGGATAAGTGTCCATATCTATTGAACCAAGCAAGATAGAATCGATTTTGCTTTTGCAGATGGTAGGTTTTTATGTGTATATTAATCCACAAGCTGATCCAAGGTTCTATCGTTAACGGTTCAATTTCTACGTCATACTGTGTGGGGTTAACCGACTAAAAGGGATAAGTGTCCATATCTATTGAACCAAGCAAGACCGAATCGATTTTATTTTTGCAGACGGTAGGTTTTTATGTGTATATTAACCCACAAGCCGATCCAAGGTTCTATCGTTAACGGTTCAATTTCTACGTCCTACTGTGTAGGGTTAACCGACTAAAAGGGATAAGTGTCCATATCTATTGAACCAAGCAGGATAGAATCCGATTTGTTTTTGCAGATGATAGGTTTTTATGTGTATATTATTCCACAAGCTGATCCAAGGTTCTATCGTTAACGGTTCAATTTCTACGTCATACTGTGTGGGGTTAACCGACTAAAAGGGATAAGTGTCCATATCTATTGAACCAAGCAAGACAGAATCGATTTTATTTCTGCAGGTGGTAGGTTTTTATGTGTGTATTAATCCACAAGCTGATCCAAGTTTCTATCGCTAACGGTTCAATTTCTACGTCATACTGGGTGGGGTTGACCGACTAAAATGGATAAGTGTCCATATCTATTGAACCAAGCAAGATAGAATCGATTTTGCTTTTGCAGATGGTAGGTTTTTATGTGTATATTAATCCACAAGCTGATCCAAGGTTCTATCGTTAACGGTTCAATTTCTACGTCATACTGTGTGGGGTTAACCGACTAAAAGGGATAAGTGTCCATATCTATTGAACCAAGCAAGACAGAATCAATTTTATTTCTGCAGGTGGTAGGTTTTTATGTGTGTATTAATCCACAAGCTGATCCAAGCTTCTATCGCTAACGGTTCAATTTCTACGTCATAAAATGGATAAGTGTCCACATCTATTGAACCAAGCAAGATAGAATCGATTTTATTTTTGCAGATTATAGGTTTTTATGTATATATTAATCCGCAAGCTGACCCAAGGTTCTATCGCTAACGGTTCAATTTCTACGTCATACTGTGTGGGGTTAACCGACTAAAAGGGATAAGTGTCCATATCTATTGAACCAAGCAAGGTAGAATCGATTTTGTTTTTGGAGATGGTAGGTTTTTATGTATATATTATTCCACAAGCTGATCCAAGGTTCTATCATTAACGGTTCAATTTCTACGTCATACTGTGTGGGGTTAACCGACTAAAAGGGATAAGTGTCCATATCTATTGAACCAAGCAAGACAGAATCGATTTTATTTCTGCAGAAGGTATGTTTTTATGTGTGTATTAATCCACAAGCTGATCCACGGTTCTATCGCTAATGGTTCAATTTCTACGTCATAAAAGGGATAAGTGTCCACATCTATTGAACCAAGCAAAATAGAATCGATTTTATTTTTGCAGATTAAAGGTTTTTATGTGTATATTAATCCACAAGCTGATCCAAGGTTCTATCGCTAACGGTTCAATTTCTACGTCATACTGTGTGGGGTTAACCGACTAAAAGGGATAAGTGTCCATATCTATTGAACCAAGCAAGATAGAATCGATTTTGTTTTTGCAGATGGTAGGGTTTTATGTGTATATTAATCCACAAGCTGATCCAAGGTTCTATCGTTAACGGTTCAATTTCTACGTCATACTGGGTGGGGTTAAACGACTAAAAGGGATAAGTGTCCATACCTATTGAACCAAGCAAGATAGAATCGAATTTGTTTTTGCAGATGATAGGTTTTTATGTGTATATTAATCCACAAGCTGATCCAAGGTTCTATCGCTAACGGTTCAATTTCTACGTCATACTGGGTGGGGTTATCCGACTAAAAGGGATAAGTGTCCATATCTATTGAACCAAGCAAGATAGAATCGATTTTGTTTTTGCAGATGGTAGGTTTTTATGTGTATATTAATCCACAAGCTGATCCAAGGTTCTATCGTTAACGGTTCAATTTCTACGTCATACTGTGTGGGGTTAACCGACTAAAAGGGATAAGTGTCCATATCTATTGAACCAAGCAAGACAGAATCGATTTTATTTCTGCAGGTGGTAGGTTTTTATGTGTGTATTAATCCACAAGCTGATCCAAGCTTCTATCGCTAACGGTTCAATTTCTACGTCATAAAACGGATAAGTGTCCACATCTATTGAACCAAGCAAAATAGAATCGATTTTATTTTTGCAGATTATAGGTTTTTATGTGTATATTAATCCACAAGCTGACTCAAGGTTCTATCGCTAACGGTTCAATTTCTACGTCATACTGTGTGGCGTTAACCGACTAAAAGGGATAAGTGTCCATATCTATTGAACCAAGCAAGATAGAATCGATTTTATTTTTGCAGATTATAGGTTTTTATGTGTATATTAATCCACAAGCTGATCCAAGGTTCTATCGCTAACGGTTCAATTTCTACGTCATACTGTGTGGGGTTAACCGACTAAAAGGGATAAGTGTCCATATCTATTGAACCAAGCAAGATAGAATCGATTTTATTTTTGCAGATTATAGGTTTTTATGTGTATATTAATCCACAAACTGATCCAAGGTTCTATCGCTAACGGTTCAATTTCTACGTCATACTGTGTGGGGTTAACCGACTAAAAGGGATAAGTGTCCATATCTATTGAACCAAGCAAGACAGAATCGATTTTATTTCTGCAGAAGGTATG